>NC_142165.1:83440182-83740450 GCF_029865625.1 Vigna umbellata | reverse complement strand
TAAAAAAAATGTAACTCTATATTCTTTTTTATATGAGGTGGTGCTTTCAATATAGTATGACAATTAGTACTAAAAAGTTATTGGCTTAATACCTCTTTTTGTCCCTCTTTATAAGGGAAATGTTCAATTTCGTCCTACCTTTTTCAAAAAGTTCAATGTGGTCCCACGTTGTGAAAAAAGTGTCCAACTTAATCCTTTTTGGTCACGGCGTTAAATATTTAACGATCATGCTGACAGCGTGGACTGATGTGTGCAACGTGGCTTTTTACCTTCGTAACGTGGCAATGACAGTGTTTTTCGTTAACTGAGAACGTGGCAGTGGGCAGTGATTAAAATTCTGAGTGTTAGGGTTTGGTTTGGGTATTCGAATTGGTCTTTGAGGATTGAGAATGGGTTCCCAAGGGTGTTCTTCGTTTTCGAAAAGCTAGGCCAAAGGATCTTCTCGTTCGTCCTATGGTGGTGCTTGTAGGGGAGGTGGGTTAATCCCTACTTGTTACTGTGGTGATATTGCAGTAATGAAAGTGGCCAGAACTACGAAGAATGCTGGGAGAAATTTTTGGGGTTGTCCTCATTACAAGGTTTGAAGTATACCCTTCTCAGTTAATGTTTTCTTGAGTTGATTTGATGCATTTGTTCATATATTCCCTAACATGGTAAATAACAGGGTGGATCTTCAATTGGGAGCTGCTGTAACTTTTTCAAGTGGTGTTGTGAAGACAACGTGGATGAAAAAGATTGCACAATTCTGAAGAGAATAAGTGAGCTGGAAAATGCAGTGAAGGATTTGCAGAAAATGCAGTAAAGGATTTGCAGAAAATGCAGTGAAGGATTTGCAGAAAATCCAGAAAATGATGAAGTTGTTAGTTGTAGCTTTGTGTGTGTGTATTGTGGTTGACCTTATAATTTTGAAGTTGTGGTTAGGTTGATTTAGTTAGATCGTGAATTTGGGTGTTTGTTATAAGTTGGCTTAATACCTGTTATGTATTTGGATGCTTGAAAAAAGTACGTTGACAATGCGAAGGTGTTTTGGTTGGTGTAACATCAGTTATGCAATGCAATGTAGAAAATGTTCGAATCAGTCCCCCATTTGGTTTAAAAATGTTGAAACAAGTCAACCCAATAATGCATATGACTGAGGACTAATGGCACATATTACAAATCTAAATACAAGCTTTGACCAAAACATGATGAAAGCACTTTGATTCATTAAATAAAGGCAGTACAGGTTTGTCACCAAAGTACATGATATTGAATACATATAACCTCCAATTCATCTAAAAAGACAATACATGTCTGTTACCAAAATAAAGATAGTACAGTACATGATAAACCAATTCATCTATCTATCTATCTTTTCTTCTGACTCTGAATTTTGGTGGACGGGATGATTGGGAAGTTGGAGGTGGCTGGTTTGGTTGTGTTGTTTCTGGTGACTGGGTTGTTTGTGTTGGCTGGGTTGGTTCTGGTGGCTGGGTTGCTTCTGGTGGGTGGTTTGTTTCTGCTGGTTGGGGCCGTAAAGGGCAGTTATTCCTGTTGTGCTTTGTCTGACGACAAATGGTACACTTTTTCCTATGCCCTCCAACACGCATTTGAGTGTCGTCCTTAGTTAACTCCCATGCCTCCAACTTGCGTTTTTTCTTTGGCCTCCCAGGCAACTTCCTTATCAGTGGTGGTAGTACATCATTGAAATTTGTGGTTTGCCATAGTTGGGGACCATTGAGTGGAAAAATTATGGACGCATACACCTCTTCATATGTGGATCTTCTGAAGCAAGTGGGTATAAAACTTTCTGGATGAACATTACAGTAATTCATTACTGCAATTGCATGACAGCATGGGATGCCACTGATCATCCACTTTCTACAGCTAAACTCTTTAGTGTCCAGATCCACTGTGAACTTGTTCCCAACAGATGAAGTGTGCCTAACCTCAAAAATCTTTCGTGCAGCCCAGCTGAAAGAAATAAAGCACATCAATGAACGTAAATAACAAAATGTATATAAATTGTGGTGATAAGATTACCTTGGCAGCCAAAATCTAGACAAATTACATTCTTTCTGAAGCCTCTTCTTTATCTTTGGGCATATTGTGAAGTCCATAGATGCGACCTTGCTTCTGTTGGTGGCCCACCTTTTCATGAGATACACTCTGATATCCTCCATCATTGTGATAATTGGTTTTCCTCTTGCATGAATGAGGACACTGTTGAAAGCTTCAGTGATGTTGTTATCAAGGGTATCACACATTGGTTGAGCTGTGAAGCGAGACCTTGACCAAAACCTGTTGAAAAAAAGAATTCTCAAATGGATTACAATGCATCTGTGACAGTAATGTGTATATAATGGCTAATGGGTTACCTTGGGGGAATGGCTATGAGGTATTTATATGCTTCAACATTGACTTCTTTAATTTTCAGCATTTCTCTCTCCCAAGCCTGGGGATATGTGGTGGTTGCAGCACTCCACATCAGATTTTTTAATACCTGCCCACCAAACATTTTCCTAAAGTTTGCATAGAGGTGCCTTAAACAGTATCTTTGTTCGCCCGAGGCAAAAGCTCTTGGATAGCTAAGACTAACCCCTGCACAATTAAATTTAGTAATAAAACCATATCCTATACAAAATCATTAACTAAAAATGAAAATAAGCTGCACATTATACCTTCTGCTGGTCTGACATCCATGTGCACCCTCCACATACTTCACTGCCCCCGAGGTCTTCAATTAACAATTGCAAAAACTATGTCCAGCTGTCTTTGTTCTCCACTTCTGCTACTGCATAGGCAAGGGGTAGCATTTGGTCGTTTGGGTCCCTACCAACAGCAGTCAGCAGCTCCCCCTTGTAAACACCTTTCAAAAACCATCTGTCTAAACATATAATGGGCCTACAACTTATGAAACTATCTTTACAAGCTTTGAGACAAACATACATTCTTTGAAAGATTGGGTCACCATTATGAGAGTCAACTTTAATCTCCACTGCAACCTCATCATCTTCTGCGTCCTCATGCTGAACATCCTCATTATACATTGAATCCTCCTTCTCAACCTCCAATGCATCGTCATGCTCAACATCCAACCAATCCTCATTGTCAACATCCAGTAAATCCTCATTGTGAACCTCCAATCCTTCACTTACATTCTCAACATCCCGTGCATCCTCATTCTCAACATCCACTGCATACTTATTCTCAACCTCCACTGCACCCTCCACTACTTCTTCCATTCCTTCTTCACCACCCTCAACATGTGCTTCTCCTCGTACGCCATTATCCTCACCACTCTCTGCATGACCTTCACATAGCAAAAGAATCTCATTCTCATCATTGTCTAAGATAGTTGCTTCGTCCACCCCATGCACAACATACAGGTTCACTTCCCCCAAATACTTAGCCACATTCATCATGTTCATAGCTCCTTTATCATCATCAACCTTATGTAGAACATGTTGGACACTGTAATATAATTCTTCTACTTGCATGTATCCCATATGGTTAAGTGAACCTAATACTCCAAAATAACACCATTTATCGGGGTTTACGTCCCAATTAACTATCTCTCCGCCTATATAATTAAAGGGGACTACTATCATGCATCCCTACCCGAACCCTGCAAATGCAAACGGGGGACCACTAATTTCAGTTAAAGTAAGACCTATGGGACCACTATCATGCATCAAAAGAAGACAACTTTTCACACAAAACAATTTCACCCATAGTTAAACCCCCTCAAACGCGACAACAATGAAAACATTTTCGAAAAACCTCTAACCTGATTTGATTTGCGGAATTGGATTTCCTCTGCAGATTTCACCTTCAAGATCACCCAATTTGGATTTGCAGGTCCTCCAAAATGCTTATCCCCAAATCGCGATTTCGAATTACCCAAACCAAACCCTAACACTCAGAATTTTAATCACTGCCCACTGCCACGTTCTCAGTTAATGAAAAACACTTTCACTGCCACGTTACGAAGGTAAAAAGCCACGTTGCACACATCAGTCCACGTTGTCAGCAGGATCGTTAAATATTTAACGCCGTGACCAAAAAGGATTAAATTTGACACTTTTTTCACAACGTGGGATCACATTGAACTTTTTGAAAAAGGTAGGACAAACTTGAACATTTCTCTTATAAAGAGGGACAAAAAGAGGTATTAAGCCAAAGTTATTTTCTTATTCATGTAATTTTGCATGGTAGAATAATAAGTTAGGAGGCATTTATTTAATAGTAAAAAAGGTAAAGATATAAAATATTTATGAAATTATTTCAAATCTCATGATTTCAGATTTTATAAATATTATGAATACAAAATTCATAACCTTAATATTAAAATATTTCTTTAAAAAATGGAAAATGATTACGTTTTTGCAAAATCTATTAAAATCTACATCATTTCCTTATTTGAAATTCCAAATACACTTACAACAGAAAATATAATAGATTGAATGTACAACAAGTTTTAATTGGGTTTTTCATATTATTATGTTTAAGATAAGCTTGTATGACTGTTCACTATTTTTAAAGACACTTTTTCTTTAAAAAGTTTGTGTGTTAAATCGATGGATCAAATATAGCAACGAATGAAACTTGGAACTGTCACTATAAGCAATTGGGGAACACAACTTTTTTTTTTTAGATTTGTGTATCTTGCTTTACAACTCAGTGGAAAAAATGTGGCACGAATTTGCGGAGAAAAAGTGCCACGAGTGATTATCCGAAAGAATAAATATATATAAAAAAAAGAGATTATCCGTAAATGTGAGTTTAAGATTAATAATATTTGGAAATGAACGGAATAAAGTATGAATATATTCTTTAATATATGAAGATCGAGATGAAGAATAAACAAAAACGTTTAAACACGAAAATAGGGATGAATGTAAATTTTTATTTTATGAGTATAATCAAACTAGCACTTACCATATCTATTTGTTTTAGACTATTAGTTAATAACTTAACAATATAACAAAATAATGTTATATTCACTAGTGCAGAATTGGCTTTTAACGTCACCCCGTAGATGTTGGATCACAAACTAGCCAACGTAAATTATTGACCGGTGGCATTTTCGTAAATAAGTTGGGCATCTAGACACCAGTTAGGAGGGACCCTGACGTTTATAATATTATAGACGTCAGAGTCCCCCCTACCCGACGTCTATATGTCTGACAGGTAGGTGAAAAGTCATTTTTTTCCGTCATATAGACGTCTGATCCCACCATCCCCGACGTCTATATGCGATTATAGACGTTGGCCCCCTGTAACAGAAGCCTATATGGCTGACAGGGTAGGTGAAAAGTTAACCTAGACGTCGGGTACCCTCCTAACAGACGTCTATATGCGCCAGAATGTGAAAAATCATTTTTTTTCGCCATTTAGACGTTGGATCATGCCACGTCCGACGTCTATATACACTGCGAATATTAATTTTTAAATCGAATGGACGTCATACTAGTGAGGTCCCCGACGTCTTGATTCCTGTTAAATAAGAAATCGCGAACCCGCGGTTACGCACACTTCATCGTCTTTCTCCTCGCCTTTTCTCTCCACGGCGTTGCATTTCCAGGTGCGTTTTATCTCTTTTGAGTCGTTTAAATTTACTTTTACTCCGATTAAATTAGTCTTTGATGGATTATGTTCCATTTGAACCGATTAAAATGAGTTTTCGTTGTGTTTTCATGTAGTTTTTCTCGTGTCTTTGGCTAGCGTAGTAGCACCTTCTTCCTTTGCTAGTTTCCTCGTAAGAAAAGTTTGCGTCTTTTGTATCTCTTATAGCATTTCAACCCAAAATCAAACCTGGATCCTTGTCTAGTTCTCATGTCACCGTATTCTTTTTCATTAGCGATTGGAATGGAATTATGCAAGGACCCAGATTCGATTTTCGGTTGAAATGCCACATGAGATTCAAAAGACGCAAGCTTTTCTTATGAGGAAACTAACAAAGGAAGAAGGTGTTACTACGCTACCCAAAGACACGAGCTGTTGTAGACGTCGGTTAATGCCATGTCCGACGTCTATAGTGCCCGTAGAAGTCGGTTAAGGGCATTAACTGATGTCTATAGTGTCCTTAGACGTCGATTAAAGGCATTAACAAACGTCTATAGTGCCCTAAGACGTCGGTTTTGGTGAATCTGACGTCTTTGATAGAGTCCGACGTCTCATTAACGTCACCCGTAAAGACGTCGGATCGGGATCTGACGTTAAAAGTCCAAAATAACAAAGTCTAAAGTCCTTTCTGCACTAGTGATTAAAACTATTCACTATTTGTATGATTTTGGTCAGTGAAATATATTGTGTTTTTTCATCAAATAAATTTGGTGTCCTCTTTTACAAATATCTTTTGGTGTTCCTCCATTAATAAATTAATAAAATCAGAAAATTGAACAATACATAAAAAAAACCGATAAACTTGTTATACATTTATATATTAGAAATTGTATCAATTTTTTTTAGTTTAATTCATGTTTGATGTCACGAAATTAATTTCGTGGCAGTATATGTCAAATAACATGGGTTTTTATTAATAATTTCAAACAAAGTTTCAAGTTCTTAAGGAATTCGTGTAATAAAATATTTTTTCTTAATTAAAAAAAAATCTTTAAAGTAAAAAAAACATTAGTGTCCTTAAATAACGTCCTAAAATATAGTATTAAACTATATAATAATTATCACATATTTAATAAAACAAGAACAGTTGAAAAAGACAGGAAAAATAAAATTTAATTACAGTTTCCTAATATAATTATAAATTAAAACATTATTTACAAGATAATTAAACAAAACTATATATATACATGTAGTTGATCTACATAAATCTAAACATCAGACGTCCCTCTATCGAGAGCATGCTCCACAGAAACTTTATTGTCTTCTGCTCATACTCACCAAATGATCATAACCAAGAAAAAAGCACAAAAACATACAAACAAAAGGGTAAGCTAGTATTACAAACAATTAATAATATATTTATACATTTTAACCATTTTACACATGATACATATATCACACAAAACCAACCAAACACTGACAAGACTTAGACTGGACTATCCAGATTAGTGTGAATATCAAGCTATGGCAGTTCGTGCACCTGTCGTGGTGAAACAGTTGGGTCACCCCAAACTATCACACAAGGTTAGTCCGTTATCACTCGCCTTAGGCCAAGGTAAAGCCCCTAGAATAGTACCTCCTGTTATTCTCATGAAAAGTCTCACCCTTTTGTACTTGAGAATGGATGACCATTAGAATATCAAGATGAACTCCAAAATTGAGCTTCCTATAATCATACTTTCAATACTTGAAACCACCACTGAGAAGTTCCTTGAAACTCTCTTAACCATGTTTAATTCACAAATAAACCATCATATAACAATGCAAGAGAACACATGAGTCAATAAACATCCATCACAGAACCTCAGATATCCATTAAAAATCACAATAACACCTAAAAACCACTTAAGGAGGTAGATGAAATTGGCGCTTAGGCACCCAGAGGCTGGCGTTCAGCACCTTAGCTGTTGTTTCCTGACACTCAGCACCCTGAGGCTAGCGCTCAGTACCTTAGCCATCTGAAAACTAACGCCTAACGTCTTAAAGGGGGCGCCCAAGCGTTGTATCAGAATTTGATACCTATTTTGTATCACTTTGCACACTTCTCCCACAACTTTGAATGATTCCTAGGACCTTCTAAACACCCTAAAACATCTTAAATATGATCCCTAACTCAAAATAACTACTTCAACCCAACTTACTATCTTAAACATACCAGACTCAATTATATACCTTGCACACTTAATTCTTGCAACCATAGCTTAAGCAAGTCCTAATGAACTTAGTAATAGACTTTCAATCATCATATTTAGCCCAGAACATCTAATTTAGAATCTCACTTGTCAAAACCCCTAAATCTAGCCAAAACTAAGTTAAATTCTTCCTATCTACTATCAACTGGTCTTATATCAGATTTTCTAACATTCTCAAGGTTCAAACAGGTTTTGAATACACCCAATAACAACCTCAAATGTTCATTTCAGTTCATACTCCCTTCCTTTAGATTTTACCTATTCAAAACCCCTAAAATCTCATTGTAACAACATTGTAAACATGTTAAACTCACTACCCTTCCATTATAAACCACATATCAACCAACTTTCACCCTAATTAAGTTTCTAAAGACTAAATAAATTATATTAAACTACTCGTCATCACATTTAACACAGATTTTCGGAATTCACGCTTCAAACCTACTAGATTAACTATAAATGCATAATTTTGACCTCTTACTATAATTTGTACAATTTAGCCAATTTCAATCATCAAAACAACATCACAACACACAATCATTACAGTAGAGATTATCAAAAACATATCATACCAAGTATTCAAACATCATACTACCAATGATCTTCATCTAAACACAAAAGTACTAAAACATTTATCAAAATTACATCGAGATCATCTTATTATTCATGAAAGTATCAAACATACTCTAAAGATAAAATTAGCTTCCTCTTACCTCACAAATTTGTGTATCAAGCATTAGAATTGTACCCTCATTGCTTCAGACTCAAAGAACTCTAAATACACCTACAAAACACCAAAAAGAGATCAAGGAGAGTCCTTAGGACATCTGATCAACCGGAAACTAGGAAAGAACATCACAATACACATGCGACAAGAGATCATTACGCATGATCTCAACTAAGAACAAAAGGGAGAAAAAGATTTGAAACTTTTTTGCACTATTACAGAAATTGATTGGTAGATATTGGAGACAACTCAGTTGTGATCTTCTAGGAACTTCCTTATCGTCAAATAGATGATTGAGGTGTGAGAACACTTAGAGTTAAGAAAGAGAGAATTGAGAGGAGGAGTTTTATAGAGAATAATTGTGTTTTATGTAATGAGACGAGATTAAGAAATTCTATTTATATTATCAGATTATTTTAAAATAAAATAATCGTCTCATTATTTTAAATCATGTATCAACTCTAATACTCTATTTTTTAGGTTCTTACAAATAGAATTGAGATTTCTTTTCTCTTTCCCTGATATCTAATTTACTTAGTAAACCTAATCGAAAATGTTTGAAGTTTTATTCATAATTTCTAAATATTTGTGAATTCAAAAATAACATTGGTAACCTTTATCAAAGTTTCGATGTGAGTATAGTTCTTAATCTTGAACTAAATTTTGAATTCAAGAATGACATTCTTTGATCCTAATCGAAACAACAATGGATTTTTTTTTTCATAACTTACTATGGTATAAAAAGTTTTTCTCAGTAAACTTATTCGAAAATATGTCAATTTGTTATCAAAAATTGAAGTTTTTTGTAAATTAAAAAATTATCCTCAATTTCTATAATAAAAAATTTAGATTTCTTTAAAAATTAAAATATCATTCTCAAATAATATAGTCGGAACTATGTGAATATCTTTTTAATAATATGGAGCAGAATTGGAAATTCATTGTGAATTCAAGGTGATCATAATTGGAATTGCAATAGATTTTATTCCTTTCATGATTGGAAAACCTAATCGAAAATATGTGAATCTTGTATATAATTTCAAATTGTTTTATGTAAATTTAAAATAACTGCTCTCCGAATTTAAAATAACTCCCATTAATTCTAATCTAAATTTCAGTGTGAAAGTTCGTTCGTAATCTTAACTAAAATTGAAATTCTTGATTGAGTTTAAAATAAAATTTTGAATTATCGAGTTTTGAAATAATTTTCTATAACACGAGAACTTAAATGCTCTCTCTTGGTTCTTAATTTATTGAAGAAAATTTTCTGACAGATCATTGACTTTACTAACATCAGGGCTTCATCAATACCCGTGTCAGTTTTCAAATTAAAAACAAGCTTACAGTTAATTTACTAACCAATAACATTTTATTAAACAAAAAAAGAAGGGTCTGAGAGGATATTAACAACGTTAATATATTTCCATTAACTTCGTTTAACCCCATCATTCGGATTCGTGGTCTATACACAAAGAGTTAATAACCTTTTCTTTGAACATAAACATCCTCGTTAAAAGATGAAAAAGGGATCATATTGATGGGAATCACCAATCTGAAGTTCTCAGTCTGGAAATTTAACCCGGTAATGAATACGAACTCAGTCCCAAGTCACCGAAATCATAGAGTTGGCAAGGCCTGATTCCTGGAAGGTTGAATTACTTTCATAGTCCAGATTTTTAGATGCTCCAGGAATTGCATGTGTTAGCCTAAATGGCCTTGTTTCATCTTCTCCTAGTTGAGTAGAAATGAAAGACCACAGCAGCTTCAAGAAAAAACAAAGAAAATCAAAATCAGTCAAATAAACTAACAAAAAACAATCAATTTGCATCCCAAAAGCAAAGTCCGCGCATGCTAATCTCCACACAACAATACTTATTTTGAATAATGGGTGGTGTAAGAAATTCATGAACTCAACTGAGGGTCAATAATCCTGTTCTTCAAAATTAACAAGAAAATAAGCTGGCAACTTAAACCAGGGAACATAATTATTATCATGAACTTTACGGTTATCCAGCAGTCATCAAATAAAACGTAACAAATCAACAGTACTGCGGAACATAAATGACTCGTACTTGAGTATGCAGAGTATCCATGATAAATTTGATGCCATACACCATATCATATACATCCATAATAATCACAATTTCAAAAACAATTTTGCAATATCACAAGACATGCAGATATAAATAATATCCAGTAGTTCTTTGAAGGGGGTAAAGAATACAGCATCCAGAAATCACATTAAATTGGCAGAAGACCATCCATAAGAAACAAAGGTTGAATGAATTCCTAAAGGTATGAGAGCAACGTCTGTTACCTGAATTGGATCCGTGCGTAAGAAGTTACGCTGAACACGTTGACCACCAGGAAGCCGCACACCTACTCTGCAGAGAAGATTTCTTTCAGCCTTGGGTTCCTCGGGAAGGGGTGGATATGTGGGCCTCTTAGCCAAGGTTGTTTCTTGCCCATTGACTACAACATCAGCATCTTTATTTTCTCTACCAGCCATAGCAGTTGATTCTTTCATGCTTTCCATAGAAGCTGCCAGAGCTCTTTGAATTTCCTCGTCCTCCTCTTTATTTTCATTTGATTCTACCAAGGCTATAACATCAAACAAGATCATGATGAGAACAAAATTCAAAAAGACGGTTTGATCATTAGAAATGTAAGGTAGGCATATCTCTATGCTAAAATATAAACATTGATTATTATAGTTACTTTGGGTTTTATCTATTCCATTTTAATCAGATCAGCATATCAAAATTCCTGATTTCAGATCCTGACCATTTATTATTTTAATAGAATATTTCTTAGTTATGATTCTATTAATCAGGGGTTTCTTTATTTTCTATTCGCGTTACTGTTAGATATGATCATACAGACTGAGGATCTCTTTATTTATTATTATTAATTATTATAAATTTTAGTTATGCTATTGGCTAGGTTATCATTGTAGCCTTTGTTTTAAAAGACATTTAATTGGAATTATAATAGCTAATAACAGATAGCTGCAGAGTTTTCACCCACAAAAACACTATGGCATGATAGCAGAGTGCGGGATGACCACTCTTTCTAATGTTATAGTTTAATGATATTAAAGTTTACAATAAATATTCTACTATTAAAATATAGCATAAATCACTCTAATAGCCAGTGAGGTGTTTACGAATTATGTAAAACCACAGTTCTTTTTAAAATTCTAACAAACCAAAACTTTCTTTTTAAAAACATTAGAGTAGCCCCCCCCCCTCTAGTAGGGGGCCTCAGTGTGATTTAATCTAAAATTATATTCAATATTCAGCGGTTAGAAAATCATATATAATTAAAAAACAGGTCTGATAGTTCAAAGTTGAAACATGATCTTTGTTTGGAAACCACCATTGGCGGACTCCAACCAGTCATTGACTCGGGCAGTGTAATAGGTCAGAGGATACATGGTTAAACTGCATGAACTGGTGTGTGCATATATATGGTGACATATATTTATATGAAGGTATTAAAAAAGTGCATTGACACAGTGGTTGCCTTAACTAATTTTTGTGCATGTCCTACATTTGACCCTACCCAACCTAGCTTTGTAAGCTCTTTATAAATTACATGCACAATCCCACATCACTCAGCCCAATAAGCCATCATTAACCTGAAAACTCATCTGCATATGAATGTGATGAGCCACCCCAAGCCCTCATACACATACACAGTTTAATTTTTTTTCTCCCTCGTCGTCTCTCTTCTTATGCCCCCTCTACACTACAAAAAATTTAAGATACAAGTAAAAATTTTCATTCCAGCAACCTCCCACTTCTTTTTTGTGCCAATAAAGGTATTTCTGGTCCGACTGAAGTCACTTAGTTTGTCCAGTCTAATATGATTCACATCCAGTTCAATGACATTTGACACCAGTTTGAGAGCAGATCCGATCTTATGACTTGATCAAACTGACTACAAGTTCAGTTTATAATCAAATCAGCCAATCCAAACAGGCTTGATAACACTACTTGAAACTAAACATAGATTGGGATTATGATAGGTTGGCAAGTATAGAACACACTTGCATCAACATGGGTTTGAGAGCCAATTCAATATTATGACTGACTGAACTGTTCATAAGTTTGGTTTATGGTCAAACCAACCAGCAAATCTGACCTCAGTTTAATAACACTACATGAAACTGAACAAATAGTGTAATTGCACCTATCATGTATCCTCCCCCATCCTGATTACATTATTTATGATTGGGTTTATGATTGGTTGGTGAGTATAGAACAGATGTGATGTTCCGAAAACAAATAGGAATGCTTAGGAACGCATTGGTGTGCCTGAGTAAGATTCATAAGTGCAACTCTTTGCCATTTTCCCCCAACCATATATTCTAGTTTTGATTGTTTCTTCGCTCTTCATTTGTGTGTATGCATGATCTAAGATTCGGGTTTCGTGAGGGTTCAGAAGGGATATTTTCCAATATTTGGGGATTAGATATCTTATTTCAAGATGTAACTAGGACTGAATTGAAGATATCATATCTTATCTTACCCTAGGATTTGATTATGTTTGAATTATAGATATTTAATCTTATCTTTACTATTTAATCTTACCTTACTTAGGATTTGGTACATTCAAACCGGAGATGTCTTGCCACGTTTAATCTTAGCATTTGACTATGTTTGAATTGTTGACATTTTATTTTAGAATTTTGGTATTTTTATATACTCACTGAAGTAAAAAAAAAATAATAATAGTAAAAAAAAAAACTGTTGTCTAGGGCTAGAGTTGTGTCTCTATTCTCTGACCGACACACAGCAACCATAGGAACCCCTGTAGAACATGTGGCCCAATTTAACTGCCATTTTCTGCAACTTGAGCTGCAAAACATAAATGCAACAGACAGGTGAAACACATTGATTGTTGGGGGACAGACAGCATGCAACAACATGATGCTCTGGCACGCTAGCGCTGCTTCAGAAGAAATTGCAGTTAGTCTAGGGGACTATATTAAAGAAAGGTAACTAGGCCCGTGAATAGATCCTATCCAGATTCAAAAGAAAACCTCAAGAAAAAGCAGGATTTCAAAAAGTCGAAAAAAAATACCAGAAGCAGATTAAGGGAAGTGACTAAGGTCCATCCAATACAATATAGAGTGTTGATTAGTAAAGAAGTAAACATGTAAAATAACAATAAAGACAGTCGTAAACATCAAGTCATCTAACACTATACAAACACCTGGAATATATACAGATACTAGCAACAAACCTTTAGATTTTGGTGGGCTAGAACTTCCTCTAGGACGCTTGTGAGACAATGTAATATGATGATCCTTAGGCCCTGCATCAAGGAATGCTAGTAGACCCTGCATCAGTAGGTTAAAAAATAACCTAGTTCAGGATTTGCATATGAATAATGTTTCAATTTCTCAAGCAAAAATGTCTACATCATAACAAGTTAAAAAACTGTATCACATACTTCCAATAAGCTTTCGGGTTCAACCATTCCAATCCAAGAGCGCATCTTTTGACCAGTGATGGGATCAATAACAAGTACAACAGGAATTGAATCCAGTCTGTAATAAGTGCAGACTTTTCTGCCTTCAGTTGTATCATCATATACCTATATGCAAAAATAATAATTGACAATGAAAAAGTGCATATAATACTAAAAAGATACAATAAATGTAGTGTAATATCAGCAACAAATACTTTTGAATCAAGAGGCATAGACAAAAGTTAGTTAAGATTTAGAAAAGAAAAAAAAACGGGTGTACAGTTAGCGTAAACCTAATTGAACTGAGTCTTACTGACTCTAGTGTTCTATACATAAATTGAAACCTGCTGTCTAAACTACCAACTAAACGTAAAAGTTCATCAAACTAATAAACACAATTAAGAGAAAGATATACCCAAAATTTAACTAAACACAAGAGAAAATGTAATCTTACATGTGCCCATTTTGAAGTCCAAATATCACTATCCTCCAAACTTCATAATTAATTTCTTTAGTCTTAGTGAATTTGTTCTTTTATAAAAAAAAATTACAATGAGACAAAGTTAAGCTTAACCTTGTTGTTAGAGTGTCATTCTGTGTATTAGGAGGTAAGATAATATCCACAAACTTTTCTAAGAAATCTGAGAAATTACACCAACTCTGATATAAATGCCATGGTAAATAACATTTTGAAAATAGAACAAAAATTACTGCCAGTGTTCAGTAGGAAACTGACCTGCCAGAATATACAGTTTGTACTAATAGTCTGAGAAACAGCTTCATTGGCCCAAGTATCACGGTTTAGCTTCACAAAGTGATCATGATATTAGTAGGGCGAATGCTGAAACAGATCAAGATAAATGAAGATGGAAAACCAAGAAAATAATACCATATGGGAGCTGAATTCCTTGGTAGATTGTATGTTCACCAACAACCATTTGTTCTGCAGGGAAGCAGCATCTTTTGCCTGCGTACAAAGGCCAAAAGTCTAGTCACAATGGTATACCATTTATATCTTTATGTTTCAAAATATATACACTGCCCATCAAGAGGAACCTGCAGCAACTTTTACGCAAAAATTCCCATAAACTATGGAGATGGAAATGATTGTAATCAAAATGAGTTTAAGGCATCGACTTGTACTGTTAACAGACCCATAAAAATAAAATAGGAAGTGCCAACTCAAACACTCTATCATATATGCAAAACAGAAACAATCTATATCTTATCAGAAACCTCACTAAGATAGGGCAATTCCTGAATTAGGTAGGTATTTGCCAGCTCTAATGTTGTATAAGTTATTAAGCAATTATTTTTACATTAACTACAAATTAGGCAGTAAGTGTTATAATATGACAGTTATATTGGTTTATAGTTCTGTGACAGACTTGTAGAAGACAATAAAAGCTTCAAATTGTTATCTTTTATCTATTGGAATAATGAAACTCCTTGTTAGGAGCAATGTTATCAAAATCGTGAGCATATTGGCACAATCCTACAAGTATGGGAGACCCAAGAGAGAAAACATGCAAGGCAGAACATGAAGGTCACGGACCACAGCAGGATTGCAGCTTCGCTTGAAAAATCAGCCGATCATGCATCATGTCAATCCTGAAAGCATTTGTGCAGGCTCGGACTTTGTTGCCCAGTTCTAGTTCCCAACTCCTGTAGTTGGGCCGCTTGCATCACCGTACACAAGGTTTGAATCACCGTCTCCAACTCTCACATCACTATCACTGGCACTGCCTTCGTTATCATCAATCTTCATGGAAATGAAACCTACTCTTGAGGGTTTGTCAGTCTTTGTTGTTGCTTTGGTAATTCAGATTTTCTCCTCTCAGAGATACTTCTTATTTTATTATTTTAGTAAAGCATCACAGTTTAAAAGACAATTCTTCTCAGTGTTTGTTCTATAATTTTTTTTAATATTCTTTTCTATTCTTGCTTCCATTTAGATTTAGAGTGTTAAGTTCATAATTCGTATTGAGCAATTATGAATTTAGTAGTTATTATGAGTTGTTATATGACTTATGGGACTAGTCGTGTTATGTATTGGATATGTTTATGATTATTATGAGTTATTTGTAATGTATATATTATATACTATTTTAATTAATGTTCATTTCTGTATAGTTTTTCCTATAAGCATTACTCGTATGAGTCAAATTGAGATTTTTTATCTCCCTTCCTGTTCTCTTCCGATAATTGAATTTGACAATGTTGTTAAAAAAACAGAGTATATACACATATCTGTCCCAAAAGCCATTTTATTTCTTCCTTTATTTAGAACTCAGCTAGTTTAATTCTTGAGTCCAACACATTACTAGAGAAGGAAAAATAATTCAAGTGATTTTTAAGTGTTGGTGATGGAGATCACTATGACAACTCCCAATCTTAATATTAAACAAGGCTGGTTGGAGATTATACGTAAATTTTGAAATGTTGTTGGTGCAATAGCTTGAAGGGTTTGGACTATTTTATGAAAGGGATTAATAATGTTACAATGAGAAAGTTGTGAACTTGCAAAGAAAGGATGTACCAAAGGAAATTGTCTTTCAAACTTCACAGAAGTTGAATTGTATGGAGAAACAATGGTTTTTGAGTCAAAGAGAACAATATGTAGAATGTTCTCCCAATGCTTCGGCAAACAGGCATTTGCAACAACTATAGAACAACTGAAAATGCTATCTATGAACAGAAAGGAAAGATGTTGGGTTAGCGGGTTTTCACCTTGGTGGTTAACCCTCTTCAAATGGGTGATACTCGGGCCAAGGTGGGCAATTCCAAACAAAGTTGGGCAACCCAGTACCAGTTGCAAAACATTATTAACAACCTTCTGAGTTCAGAAACAGATGTGCTAGAAATTTGTCATACAAGGAGTATGTGAGAAGAGAGAAAAGTTCATTGTTCTCACTGCAGCAAACAATTTGGCCACTCAATAGGTGTCCTAAAAGAAAGTAAAAATGCTGATTCAAGAGCAGCATGTGGGGGGATTTTTAGGAATTCAAGAGCAGCATGTAGGGGAATTTTTATGATTTTTGTTGCCTTTGGTTTTGTGCAGAGTAAATGTGATTTGTCTTTACTCATTTTGATCAATTAAAACTGCAGACTCTATGTATTTATCTATTTTGAGGATAGTGTAATCACTGGAACATCTTCACGGCTAAATCTGAATCTAATTATTAAACAGCCTCTATGTACTTATCTATTTTTCTTTAAAACAGCTTGAGGAATTAGATTACTTCTAGGGAATTGAAGTCACACTTCCCTATTGGCTCTCTTTCAGTCTATCAAGTCATAAGAGACCTGCTGCACAGGGCTGGTACAGCTGAAGCCAAAGGTATCTCTAATCCTCTGCTTGGGGGACCCAAAAACTCCCAATTTGGGGCTGACTAGATGCATGATTCAAACCTTTACAGATAAATTTTACAAATTTTGCAATACATCAGTAACATGGCCAGAAATTGGACATTGTGGTACAGTGAATGAAATCTATCAGTTCATGGGGAAGCCACTGAACTCTCAAGGGCAAGCAGTTATTCATATTCTAAGGTACCTTAAATAGACTTCTGATTATATGATTCTCTTACATCCTAGTCTGCACTCACAACTTATCTCTAACAGAAATACTATAATGATGACGGTGGTTCAGATATTGATTACCAAAAATATACTTCTGCAGCTTGCTCGTTTCATTCCTTAAGCCCCCCAACCAAATTTCATTTATTGGTGGTTCAAGCAATAAACTTCGGTTACAAAAACCCTTACTGAAGCAGAATAGAGGAGTCTTGCTACTTCAGCCTCAGAGAATCAATGGGTGCAGTCTCAACTGAAAGAACTACAAGCTTCTTGCTCCGTGCCTACAATCTACTGTGAATCAAAACACCATTGCTTTGAGTCGAAGCCCTGTGTTGCACCCTCAAACAAAATGCATGGAAGTGAACATCTTTTTGACAAAGAAAAAGGCTATAGGTCATTCCCACATTGTTGCTCAAGATAAGATTGCAGACATTTCACAAGCCTCTCACCAAACTCAGATCTATCGCTCTTTGAGACAAACCCATTCTCGGACATCACCAATCACCCTGAGTTGTAGGGTAGATGCTAGAGTATATCATATATGATCAGCTAGTTGTCACCTAAATTTGATTATAATTCAGTTGTACCAAACAGTTCTTTGGTTAGATATAACCAACTAAAGACATCCATAAATTGTGATCAGTGTATTTTTAAATAAAGACTATCTATAACATTTTTTTCTTTGCTTTCTCTAAATTATCTCTCTATCATACCAGTCTAAAAATTTTAATATTAATTTCAGATTAGGTAGTTACACATTATGATATGACAGTAATAGTTAGACAGATTGTGTGACAGGCTTGTGAAAGGCCATTAAAGTGTCAACGTTATTCCTTGCCTTCTGAAAGGAGGAAAAAACTGTATTAGGAGGAAGCCCCAAGTTTGTACACAAATCTGTCCAAAAAACTGCTATATTTTTATATTTATTGAGAATTTAGTGTGCTTAATTCTTGAGCCCAACACAGTACTAGAGTGTTTTTTTTCTAAATTCTGTCCACATTAAGTTTGGCTTTCACTCATTTCCACTCTAACAGAATCCATAAAATCCAAACTAAGAATCATGTTTACCTTATCAAAAGGACCATTGAACATCAAATGAAATGGTGGGCGATAAAGTGAAGCAAGATTGTCTCGAGAAGTCTCTGCTGTAGAAGCAGCACCTTGCTCTGGCTCCCAAACCCCTGGATTTCTCATTTCTTCTTCAAAGTTACGAAATGCAACTAGAGTGCTTGGTTCTTGTGAACGATGCCCAACCCTTGGTGCTCTGCATAAACATGAAAAAAACAACATGAATACACAGTTTGAATGTCGAAGCAACATATATACTATAGCACAAGAAAGTCGACTCATAAAACTCAATGAACCAAACTAAAACATTGGCAAATATTTCCTAAACACAAGACAAGTTATTAAACACGATTAATTGAATTATGGCTACAATATCACTTCACACAGTACTTTCGTAGTTTACATTATGAAGATAAGAAAATATATCACAGTTGTAGCATACTCTAGTGTAATTCGTTCGACAACCTAATACTTCATATATGTACATAATAGGGTTCGTAGTGTTTTCAGTTCTTGAAAATTATTTAAACTTCAGTTTTAGTCCTCAACTGTTTATATTTTTTGAAAAACCAAACTTTAGTGCATGTATAGGAAAATAAATGCAAGTTTTAGGGGCTAAAGGATTTTTTTCAAAAAAACATCGACAAAAGAGTTGTTTATAAATTGGAAAAAAAACAATATATAGAAATTCTTCAGGGACTAAAAAGTAAAAACAACATTAATCGTATATAATACATCTCATATTCCAAAAACAAATTGCAGCATTATAATGCTTGGTTGGTCGCCATAAAACAGACACACTATATTCAAAAAATTAAATCCTTCCAGTTATGTATGGATAACAAGATTGCCTATCCAGACTCAACCATTCATCTTTCGTTCACATAATTTTGTTTCACGTCTCTAAAAGGCGCACATAAACATCTTCCAGATTATACAAACATATAATCCAGAGTTTAAAAAAACACCAAATAATACAGCATTGCATCTCTGACAAAAAGAAAAACATACCCATACAGCATTGCATCATCATAGAGAGTTTCCCTGATTACAGGTAAGGGAGGGCGCACTTCTTCTGCCTCGTTAAGTCCAACACTTTCACTCCCCGTTGGGTCCTTCATAGGTTCACTGAAACAACTAGCATAAGTTAGAGAGAAAACCCACAAAAATCACTGAAAAGGGGACAAGAATCACAATACCACCTGGGAGGTTGGTCAGTCCAGGAATCAACATTTTCCAAAGGCGGAGTGTGCAAAGTTGGAGGCGGCACTGCCCCACTTTCACTACCTATCAAAAACAACTGAAGAGCCTCCTCAAGCTTCCAACTGGTAGCCTGTTACAACATCAATCACAGCAACAACCCTAATACTCATTAGATCTGTTAACAAAAAGCAATATTCTATACTTCACTCTTGATTAAAATTCACTCTCCACCCTTACGAGTAGTTAGAAATTTCAAGATTACACAATGATGAGCGAGAGCGATGTGAAATTGGGGAATTCGGAAGAGAGTGAAACCTGGAGGAACTGGCGCGCAGTCTCGGCAGTCTGGCCCTGAGCCACCTCAAGGAACGAAGACACCATGCTCTGCTGCTCGTTCGCGGACAGCATTCCCTCCATTGATTCCGATCGATAAGGGATTAGGGTTCCTTCCAATGCAGAAGAAGAAGATGAAAAGAAATACGAGTACTCATTAACCAACTAACACACGTCCATCACTCTTTCAGTAATCTTAATAATCTTAATGTTTCTACGCAATAATAATAATAATAATATATTACTATTTTTTTTCTAATTTGTACAGCTTGTTTTTCTCTTTGATTTCAACCTAATAATAATAATAAAATAATTTTAAATTTTAAAAAATATTTTAGCAAATGATTTGTCACATATAGATACTTATTAGTAACGATTAATTTTGTTTTACTTTATTCTGAAAATATATTATTATATTTAATTTTAATAAGAATTATCATCTTGAATTTTAGTATATATGTATTTATTATTACCATCTTTGAATTTATGACAATAATTTGTGTAATTTTAAAAAAATATAAATGTATTTAAAGTATATAAGAATTTATATATCTAGATATCTATTTATTTACTGTACAAAATAAAAGAAAGATAAAATAGTCACTAAAAGAAAATTGAATCATGTGTTCAAATCACATTGTATCGTATGATTTCACGGTTCAAACAATCAAACAGGTTATAACAATCATCCTAAAACCAAACAGTAGTAACTAATGGATAGAATGGTCACCTTTCAAGAAAATTAAATCTAATACGATTAATTTATGGTAAAATGTGATCATTATTAAGTAGACCATAATTATATTGTGTTAATTGAAAATTCATCATAAAATCTATAAATATATAAATGTATGTTTAGATAAAGAAGTAGGTAGTAACATTTAATACGCATTTATTACTAAAACTATTAAAATTATTGAATCTTAATTGACTTTGATATTCAATTTTTATTGACTTTGACACCAGATCTTTATTGACTTTAGCACTGAATCTTTGTTTACTAGAACCTCCAAATTTATTAAATGGACAAGTAGAACGAAGGACATGATGAAGACAAACATTTAGACTTTCAAGACACATTAAAAATATAACATCAACCTATAAACAAAATACACATTAATTAAAAAACATAATAAATTAAATAAATGATTTGTAGTCCAATTAAAAAATCAACAAATTAGCCACTAGTCCATGTCACAATATTTACCAAACAAATAAAAATAAAAAATCAAATCAATTTTAGCTTAAACAAAAAACCATAAATGTTATTTACTTCTTTTACAGTTTAATGTTTCGGTAGGTCCCTATTTTCATCTAGAATCTCAAATAGGTCTCTTTCTTTTTCAATGTCTTAATTGGGTCCTTATTTTGTTAAAAGTGCATCAATTAGACCCTTACCGTTAAATTAGACCTAACGATGTTAATGTATACTTGACATGGCACGTTGGACTATATTTTTAATTGACGTGGCTAAATGATGTGGATTTGGGTTATTTTAAAATTAAAAAATTTGGGGTTAAGTCAACGCCAAAGGTGGCATCTTTGTCGCCCAGAGGGCCTGCAGAAGAACCCATAAATCGCAAACTCCACTGATGCACAAAGCTTCAACCTCCATCGAGGAAGACCATCTTCGTCTTCTTCTACACATCATCGCGGCACACCTCCATCACCTTCACCTCACAAAGGCACTCCAACAGTGATAACTACAAAACCTTCATACCCATACCCATGAACAGAAGTATTAAGATGACTCATTGAAACAGATGACAGAGAAGAAGAATAGAAAGCGAAACTTACAATGTGTATTAAGTAAAATGAAAATGTGTAAGTGTAAGAATTGTTACAAAAAGATATAAGTTAGGGCCTATATATAGAGAGAGGAAAGGGGTATGATAGAATACAATAGAACGAAATAAAAGAGGAACCGACCGGTGGAATGCAAGACCGAGACCGAGCGGTTGAACAGTGAAGCGGTGGAAGGCAAAACCGAGTGGTGGTAGTTAGGATTTTGAGTTTTGACATCGCCAAGCCCAAACCTACAAACCACAAAATCAGAAAGAGCTCGTCCTAAACCCCAATCGCGATAAACCCTAGTTTGCGAAAAGCCACCATCAACCTCGCTGTCAGCCGCGAGCCTCCATGGCCACCATGCCGCCACCCAAACACCATTGAAGCCTCCATGGAAACCCTGCAAATAAAAAAAAAATCATAGAGCCACCAGAGAGCCATCTTCGCGCCTTCAAATCGTAAAATGAGAGACCATTCGCATCCACCGTTGGCCGCCGTGAATGAAGGGGCGAAACCCTAAAGTGTAGATGAATTGCGCAAGGGTTTCTCTACTTCGTGATTTCTGTGTGTGTGACAAAGATGGTGGCAGCGCGGAGGAGATGACGACAACACGATGATGGTTGCCAATTTCTTTTGAAAAAAAATCAATAAAACAGACATGTCAGAATATAATGAATTCCACGTCATTTAAAACCCAAGATGGCAATGTCATGTCAACTTAACAATAACACTGTTATGCCCAATTTAACAGTAGGGTGTATTTGTTTTAATTTATCAAAAATAAGGACCCAATGAAACGTTGAAAAAGAAGGAGACCTATTTGAGATTCTGGACGAAAGTAGAGACCTACCGAGACATTAAACCTTATTTTATTGAGGAAGACAAAAGCTATTTTACAACATAGTAAATAATCATCTTCCTTTATGTCATCTCATGCATATATGTATTGCTCTCATTTCATCGTTTATTTCATTTCATCAATCAATGTAAAAACATTTACGATTGTTTTTCTTCTTTCTCTCGTTATTATTGTTTGTCTTTTTCTCTGTCTTTTCACTCTTTGGGAAACTTACTACCTTTTTACTGCATGCCATGTTTTGATTTTTATGTTCAACAAGTTTTTTCATTATAGTTTTGCCATTAATAAGTGTGCTTGCACAAAAAATGAAGCATACTTAATTAAAATCTATCAAAAGTGTTTGATTTCGATGTTTAAAAAATAACATCGAACATTCACGCTTTGTAGTTGGTTTAAATAATATATATATATATATATATATATATATATATATATATATATATATATATATATATATATATATATATGTATGTATGTATACACTCTTTTTTTTATGCTTGTATGTTATTATAAATATTTGGATTTGAATCTTAACTAAGTATGTCGTCAACATGACAATAAATTTATCCAACAAATTTATTCAAGTAAGACTGGAAAATTCAATTCATTTAGTTTATAAAGATTATATGAGAATTTATCATACCAAAAGACATTACTACGTATTCATAATATGTGACTGAAAACGTAACTTTTTGAACATCTTTCGACTTGACTAAAATCTTATGATAATAAGATCTTAAGTTAATATTCAAAAACACATTGACTCTCCTTAATTGATCCAACAAATCCCCAATCCTCGACAAAAGGGTACTTGTTCTTGATCATCACTTTGTTTAGTTGTCTATAATCAACACACAACCTTGAGCTCCCATATTTCTTCACAAGCAATACTCGAGCTCCTCATGGTGACACACTCAGTCGAATGATTTTCTTCTCTAATATATCTTTTATTTGTTTTTTCAATATCGCTAACTCAACAACGGTCATCCTGTATGAAGCCATAAATGTTGGACTAGCTCGTGACACTGAGTCAATTGCGAAACAAGTTGCCCCTTTGCTTATGTCTTTCAAAACTTTCGGAACTAATCATCTTCACACCATCTGAATTTGGGAAGACCAATTCTCAAACAGGCCCTTTAAGTTCTTTCAAACTCACAAGAGATATAAATGATTGTCTAAGTTCCCTATAAACTTAAACAGAAAGGTTTGGGTTTTAGGTCATGTTCCACCATGCACATCAAACTTAAAAGCAAAAGAATCACAATCTATCATACCACATACAAAAATTTAAATCAGTTTAAATATACTAATCAAGCATAACATAACTATAACACCTTAAGACTCTTCCCTAAGAGGCTTTACAACAATTCACATATAATCACCACAAACTAGAGAGATACACAACAAAAACTAAATGACCTCATTTCCCAAAATCCTCAACAGATTTTCAAAAAACAAACTCTCATACTACAAATGTAACACCCTAATTTAGAATGCCACGAGTAAAGTATAAAATATTTTTATTTGTGAAAATTTAAAATCGAATAAAATCTAAATTAGCCTAATGAAAATCTCAATTTATTTAATATGAATTAAATAAAAACATAAATAAAAGTTTAAAACCTCTAAGTACTAAACTAATAGTGTCACATAACATTTAAATAAAAATTGTTTAAAATAACCAGAAAACTCTCCAACTACTCTTCAAATCCCGCCACTTTACTCATAAACTGGAACATTTGTAAGATCATGTGCTTCTTATAACAACAACAAGAGTTATATGATCATCAAACAAACACAAACAAGCAAGAGTGAGCTAATAGAATAAAAATCCAAAAATTAATACAAGATATTGAACTCAATCATCAAGCAATACTATGATTTTATCACACTCACCAAAGCCCATTAAAAAAAACATATTTTTCAATCAATCTCCAATTTAATATTTTATATAAAAGACAAACTACACTAACCTCAAATAATCTCCAAGACCCTGTATCATCTGAAAGGTAAGTCACTCAAACAACAAACCATAGCCAAATAATTAAAAAACAAGCATCATCCTTCCGTACTTTATTGTACCAAAACATGTTCACCAAAACAAGACAGTTTGAGTGTTCATCCACTACATCTTTGGACTTATCTTCCCTGATTCTCAAGGACTTACGAGTAAAAATCTACTATTGTTTACAACAAGCACTATACTCAGCACAAACCAGAAACATATGAACGAGACATTAATCCCTTTTTACCCATTTGAATGAGGAAAGAATAGTACTCGAAAGAGAAAATGTGACTACGTTTCTACCTACTCATAAGATAAAAGGTACAATCACATATTTATGAAGTATGGCAAGGAGATATAACAACCACACATCGTCACAATATCCAATAGCTCGACACACATACCTAAATACGATAAACAACTCAACAATCAGTCATAGCACCTCGACCAACATCCATAGTTCTTAGAACACTCAATAAATAATTTTGTCTCACACCCATCAGCTTGGTCACTATGAGAAACAACTCAACCATGGTCTAAAACTCCACGTTGACCTACATATCACCCATAAACGGTATCTAGAGCTCTAAAGCCAAATTCCCTAAACCACCTATCGAATAACTATACCAACGCACAAACTAACTCGGTCAACAACTCAAACAACTGTCCAACATCACCAATAACTTAATAAAGGCTAAAAAATTATATAAATAAATATCATCTATCTTTTTGTTGTCCACAAATTTTTTCAATTTTACTCTTCAAGTGATTTTTTTACATGTTCTATTTAACCATTTTAAATTTATCTATTTTTATGAATTAAAAAGATAAAAATTATATACAAAATAAAAGCTATAGGATCCACTTTTTTAATATCGACATTTTCTCTTTCAATTTTATACTTTAATAACCACCTTTTTCATATTTAAACAATTACTCACGAGAAAAATATATTTTATAAGGCTATTAATTTAATAGCTAATTTTTAAATTTAAATAATTGTTTATAATAAAAAACTATTTATGAAATAAAAAATTATAAAATTTATTAATATGTCAAATTCCATACTTCTTGTAGTATTATATAAAAATGACTCATCTTTTTGTGTTTTTTTTTTCAATTTTATCTTTCAAGTAACTGTTATTTTAAATTTAACCGTTTTTATTTAATAATTTTTTGAATTTTACTAATTTTTTGAATTAAATAAATAAAAATTATATACAAAATAAATAAAAACTATTTATAATTAAATTGTAAAATAACATATCATATGAACATGTTTATATTAGTTTTACTAGTGAAATTTTAATAATAAAAACACATGCCGTAGTATATATGTTTTCCTTTTTTTACAATAATAAAAAGTAATAAAATTATTAGTATTGTTATTATTATTATTAATTTTATGAAATTAAATATAAAATTTTTATAATTTTATTATAAATAATTTTTATTTATTTTGTACGTAATATTTTAATTTAAAAAATAGTGAAGTTTAAAAAAATAGTTAAATTGAAAAAACGGTTAAATTTTAACAAATAATCACTTTTAAATAAATTGGAAAATAAATGTGAATATAAAGAAGAATTCTTTATAGATATAAAATATATTTAATTTAAAAAATTATTTTATATTTGTTTTCTTAAAAAAAAAGTTACTTGTACAACTAGTCAAAGAAAAAGAAATAAAAATAGAACATCACTTCGTTTATATTTGATTTTTACTTTATTTTACATATTTTATTTATACTTTAATTTTAATTAAATTTTAAAATTTAAAAATGAAAAGAATTAAAAGAAATTATTCAAATGAAAGTATAGTATAACACCACTTTAACAACATATAATAATTACTCTTATTAATATTATTTTATTTAAAATATGGACTCAAATGCCTTTTTCTTAGTAGTTAAATTGTTTTATTTAAAATTTTACTCTAATTATGATTAAGATCCGAGAAGGAAATGGAATAGCCCGAACCCGAAACGGAAACCGAAACCGAAACCCTGTTTGAAAAGCATACCAGTAAGGGGAAATAGATAGGTTTTATGGAGGGTTTAGAGGCGGCTGTGGCGTTTGTCTCAGATCTTTTTTAGTTAACAGAACACTATATAACACTTTGGCTTCTCTTTCTCCGCCTCTTATTTCCAAAATGTGGACCAAATTCGCCAAGCGAGCTTCCTCAACCGTAAGGAACAGCTTCCGTCTTTCTACGTTATCTCCGAGAATTATCGAGTCCCAAACAAGTACAAAACTAAACATATACCCATGTCAGGGTTTCGCCAGAGTTGGGGTGAGTCGGTCATCGTTTATGTTTTACGACGGTTTTTCTTCTCCGTCTTTGATGGTGGCGGGCAGAGGTTACGCAACGGTGGCCGAGGCTATTGAATCGACGGACACCGAAGACGACTACGAGGAGGTTCAGGAACTGTTGGAGGAAATGGCGAAGGCGGAACACAAATTAGACTGCAACAGCTACAGGTACAAGATGCTGAAGAAGAGGCAGATAAAGATGGAGACGGAGGCGTGGGAAGAAGCTGCGAGGGAGTACGAGGAGCTGTTGGAGGACATGCGCGTGCAAAAGCTTGCTCCCAATTTGCCATACATGAAGTCGCTCTTCCTTGGTTGGTTCGAGCCTCTAAGGAATGCGATTCTCGCTGATCAGGAGCTTTGTAAAGAGAGCAAGTGCCGATTGAGCCACGCTCCTTATTTCAACGAGTTGCCGGCGGATATGATGGCTGTGGTCACCATGCACAAGTTGATGGCTCTGTTGATGACGAATACGAATGGCGTGGGCACCGCCAGAGTCATCCAAGCCACTTGCCAAGTAGGCGAAGCGGTTGAGCAAGAGGTATATGAATCTATCTATCTATTGCTGTGTCATTAATTCAATAACACAAGTGTGATTAATTTTGGGTTTTATTGTTCAACTTGGGCATTATTATGTTGAATTCGTAATGTTCAAGTGTTCGTTGACTGAAATGCTACCCTTTATGTGGATCAGGCTAGGATATACCAATTTATGTTAAGGGAGAAGAGAACCGCCTCTGACAACTCATCTCATCTTGCTCCTGCAGTACAAAGAGGAAGAGTGATCGAAGAGGACGAGGAAACGGAAAAGAAGAAGACCAAGCTTCGGAAAAGAGTTGCTGGTTTGATGAAAAAACAGAAGAGGCAACAAGCGATGGGATTAGTTCGGGATCAAGATGATTGGAAACCTTGGGGGCAAGAAGCTCAAGTAAAGGTTTGTGATTCTTGTACTTGTAAGTTGTACCTGTGAACATGGAATGATTCTTCAGTTTGTGTTGCAATGTATTTATTGTACGTTCCAGGTTGGCGCTCGATTAATTGATCTGCTAATAGAAACGGCTTTCATTCAACCACCTGCCAAACAGTTTGGAGATGGTCCACCAGATATACGCCCAGCATTTAAGCATACCCTTAAAACACTTTCAAACGAGTCACAGTGAGATTGATAGCACTCTTTCACAATCAATATCTGTACTTTTAAACGATTACTTTTTCATTACTTAACAATCGGTGCTTTCTATTTAACTAGGAAGGAAACTAGGAGATATGGTGTTATTGAATGTGATCCTCTGGTGCAAAATGGCCTTGAGAAGTCTGTAAGTAACTCTAGGGAATGCTTCTACTTGAATTCATGCCCCCTTTTCTTTAAGTAGATTATAAGCAGAATTAGTATAGTTTTCTACTTTCAGCTATACTTCAATCTTAAGTTCATGAGATTGATGCTAACATAGAAGTTTGTTTATATTGACAGGCAAGGCACGTCGTCATCCCTTACATGCCAATGTTGGTGCCACCCATTAACTGGACAAGGTACTGCAAATGTTAATACATTTTTGTTTTCTTATTATAAAGATTTATCTTTAGTTTAATTCTCTAGTTTAATACCTACAATTTTGGATAGTATAATTTGAATCACATGATCAAGTTCAAACATCTAATTACTTTGCTGTATGCTTTACTGTTTTTTTTTCTTGTGATGAGAACCTTTTGACATGCCACTTCGGATTGAGTAATGACTACATTTTGCTTATTGCAATATCTTTTGTAGGTATGACAAAGGAGGATACTTTTTTCTGCCATCGTATGTTATGAGAATTCATGGAGCTAGGCAGCAGCGTGAAGCAGTTAAGAGGGCTACCAAGAGTCAACTTGAACCTGTTTTTGAGGTTTGGATATTCTTTTTAAAATTATGTGTTTTTCTAAGTATGTTCATGGGCTGCTGTTGTTAGTTGTTGAAATTAATTCTGGTTTTGTTCTGTTCTAGGCCCTTGATACTCTTGGCAATACCAAATGGAGGGTAAACAAAAGGGTGCTGTGTGTGATAGATCAAATATGGGCTAATGGAGGAGGCCTGGCTGATTTGGTGGATCGTGAAGATGTGAGCATTAGATAAACCTTGTTGCTAAATTTATCTGTTGAATACCTAGATTTTCACAAAACTTGGCCCACTTTATTGGAAGAAGTGATATTCCACTTGAGTAGCTTCCAGCACAACAGTATATATTTCTCGGAATCCAACATCATTTTTATTTTTCGTTGAATGCTAGGGTTTAATATGTATTAATGGATAAAAACATCTTAATTCTTACTTTACATTTTCCTATCAATTGAGGAGTAAGGGAAAAGAGAACAAGGGGCATAAGTGGGATATAGTTGTACTGAACTTACAAATGTAGTTAGGTCTTTTTGAAAGAGGATCCTAATTGAGGTATGGAGTTTCTACTCATTGAGACGAAATTGGGACCTTTGGGCATTGAGGAAGCAGTCCCCTGAAGTACTGCATTGCCTTGGTTCACTTTTTATATTTTATTTCATTCTTCTACATTTATACCAATCTGATGTCTTCGTGATATCAATGTCAATGATATCTTACCGTAAAATTTGAGTATCCTTGCTGGGTTTGTATCAGTTGGTTTAAAGTTTCTATTAGATATAGATTTTTGAATGTGTAGTCAAATATAACTCAAGATACAAGGGTGGTTCTACTGTTCTGACTATGGCTTTTTGATTGGATTCTCTTTTAATGTCAAAGGTTCCCCTCCCTGAAGAACCAGATACAGAAGATGAAGCAGAAATCCGAAAATGGAAGTGGAAAGTCAAAGCTGTGAAAAAGGAGAATAGTGAGAAACATTCACAGCGATGTGACATAGAACTTAAACTTGCTGTAAGAAATCTGCTACTCTTTAAGAGATTGGGTTATATAACAAATACTGTCCGGGAGATGTTGCATACACTCATCCTTGTTGCATTGCATTGGCTTTTTTGGCTGTAGGTTGCACGAAAGATGAAGGATGAAGAAGGCTTCTATTATCCTCATAATCTTGATTTTCGAGGACGAGCTTATCCCATGCACCCATATTTGAACCATCTTGGTTCTGATTTATGCCGAGGCATACTTGAGTTTGCAGAGGGACGTCCTCTAGGGAAGTCAGGCTTGCACTGGTTAAAAATACATCTTGCAAATTTGTATGCTGGTGGTGTCGACAAGTTATCTCACAATGATCGAATAGCATTTACTGAAAACCACCTGGATGACATATTTGATTCTTCAGACAGGCCACTTGAAGGAAATCGGTGGTGGTTGCAAGCAGAGGATCCTTTTCAGTGCTTGGCAGCATGCATGAATCTCTCTGAAGCATTGAGGAGCCCTAATCCTGAGACTACCATTTCTCACATGCCAGTACACCAGGTACCTTTTGTGGGATGCCCGAAATTGTTATTTGGGAACAATATATATTAACTGATTCTACATTTTATATTACAAGGACAACTCAGCTACCTTTTTTAGTTGAAATTTTCTTCTAAATGGAACACTATAATCTTTTCTTTCAGAAGCAAAGTTGCATCTGAATCATATATATTCATGCGGATAACTTTTATTTTCCTTTTGGGAGGAAGACGCATGGAAACATAGTCATTACTCTTGCTAATTAAGAAACGTGTCACACATCACTCAGGCAACTTATTTATTTTTAAAATATGTTTACTAAGATTATTTTTACCTATCTTGGAAGTTTGTCCCTGGTGCATTTTTAAATTGAGTTGTGACAAATATCTAATCAGTATCAATATTACATGTAAAATTAGATTTATATTATAGTCACATTTGCTTGTTGCAAACTGGTATATATCAACATGATGTTCATTCGATGTGTAAGAAGTTGAGCTTTTATTTGGCTGTACCTAGGAATACATAATTGAAAACCCTGATTGGATTGGGCTTTAGTAACAAGCCCAGATAAAAAGACGAGGTAACGCTTGATCATAATGCAAGGTTTTCAGGTATTGAATACCTTATTAATTTCATACTCCAACAAAGTTGGCATACTTAAACTGTATACCAAAACAGTATTCCTCTGACATATCCTAGTCACTCACTGGAGCATGCATGCTGATGAAGTTGAGGCTGGAAGGCCACTGATCCATTCTTTAGTATTTCTCTCCTAATTTTAATTTTTCCCCATGCTTGCTAGGATGGTTCATGCAATGGCTTACAACACTATGCCGCACTTGGGCGAGACAAGGTATTTTGCATTTTGCATTGGTTATTTTAATTTTCGTTTTTTGTGTATTGAATGGGCGTGTGGGAGTCTGAGAGTTTGAGAGATGTTTAGTTGGGATGTTCCTTGTCACTATTATTGAGGTCCAACATCAACTGTATGTATATAGCCAAAGTAGATCATAAAGGCTTGAACAATCCTCACTTTATTAGCTAGTTTCTGGGGTTGAGTTAGACCCAGTTGAAATTGAATAATGAACCAACCCTTCATGCAAATGGTTTTGAAGCTCCCTTGCCATCTTCTTTGTGAGAGCAAGACTTTATTTCTTTCATGGGATTGGTATTTAATGTAGGTTGGTTGATAGAACTAAAATATTAACTTTACATCTCGTATTTATTTTTTCTCAACTGCTTCAAATTTTCTGATTCTGCTAGAAACTGAAACCAAGGAAATGCAATGGGCTAGTTCAATTTCCATTTAACATAGTTTATTGCCTATTTTATATGAATTCACATTTTACATTGATTGCCAAAATAAAGTGACCTAAAGCTGATTTTTTTACCAGTCAACTCAAATATTTTCCTTCATTTTAATGTTTGGAAACTTACAAGTGCTATCTTGAATTTCAATAACTGAAACCAAGGAAATGCAATGGGCTAGTTCAATTTCCATTTAACATAGTTTATTGCCTATTTTATATGAATTCACATTTTACATTGATTGCCAAAATAAAGTGACCTAAAGCTGATTTTTTTACCAGTCAACTCAAATATTTTCCTTCATTTTAATGTTTGGAAACTTACAAGTGCTATCTTGAATTTCAATAACATGGATTTTGAGGTAGTTTTTGAATTCTGTTTAAGTTGGGGATGCTGAAATATTTTAAAATCCTATTACTGTCTAAGTTCAGCAATGTAGTGCGAGAGGGTTTTTCTGAAGATTTGTGGCATATATAAGTATTTGAAAGGGAGGGAGAAAGTAGGGTAGTAGACTCCACTAATTTCAATATTACACTAATTTGATTTCCTGTTCATTCATCATTTGCTATTCTATATATCTAGCATAACCAGATAAAGGTAGCGCTTGGATTTCTTACATTGTATTGAGGGTAGGATGTTTTCTTTATTGTTTGATGTATATGCTTAGAAAGGTTGCACCATGCCCGCATAAGAATAGTTGGTTTAAACTTTTATCAATGTTAATGACAGCACGTTGCATTAATTCTTTATAAATTAATCATTTTTCATTTAAAATTATCCATTCTAACATAAAGTAGGGTAAGTTTTTGTAGTTTTGGCATGACAACGTTGTGTTACATCAATTCCCCCTCTTTTTCAATTCTGCCTCATCCACAATTTCACTTGTATTTGAAGTTGGGAGCTGCTGCAGTCAATCTTGTTGGTGGAGACCAGCCTGCTGATGTTTACTCAGGAATTGCGGCCAGGTAATTATTACCAATGTTTCTAGCCTTTTCATTTTCTCTTTAATTATTTGATTTCATTCTATAGGTTCATTGTAGTATTTCCCCCAGAAATGACTGAGGAGACCGTATTAAATTATCACTACTGTTTGTTTATTCCTCTCTATCTATGGATACTCTCTAAATTTATTTGCTGTTGGAAAGAAGTTTATGTGTTTTGACATCTTTGGCTCTGGCAATATGGTGCAGAGTACTTGAAATCATGAAAAGTGATGCAGAGAAAGATCCCCAAACTAATCCAAATGCGTTGCATGCTAGGCGCTTAATCAGCCAGGTTTCTTTTAATTGCAAGTTTAAAACAGTTAACTTTTTTTTTGGAATGTTTTCCCTTGGAATATCTGAAGATTGATTGTTAGGAGCTTGTGACCTATTATTAATAACTACATTGTTGACTCATCCGACATTACAAGTGGCTTTTATATTTTTTCTTTATAATGTAATATGAAAGAATTATACAATTTTGCCAGCCTTGAACTTACAAACATTAAACATTATCATAATTAACATTAGGTGGACCGAAAGTTGGTAAAGCAAACAGTGATGACATCTGTTTACGGAGTGACTTACATTGGGGCCAGGGAGCAGATAAAGAGGAGGTTAAAGGAGCGTTGTGCCATTGAGGATGATATAGAGCTGTTTACTGCTGCTTGCTATGCTGCAAGAGTATGAAAATTTGATTTAGTGGAATTGTATGTTAACATTTCTAAATCTATTCCATTATCTATTTTACTTTTACTTATTAGTCATTGTTTTATAGACCACTCTCACTGCCTTAGAAGAGATGTTTGAGGCTGCAAGGAGTATTATGGATTGGCTAGGTGATTGTGCAAAGGTATGTCTAATTTTCTGTTGGTTATCGTTGATTAAATGAATGAGCGAGTGCCTCCATTTTTGTCTCTAAATTTTAAGGATGTGGCGTCCCCTATTTTAGATTCTCTTGGTGGGTTTTGGTTTGATCCCCCTACGTCTGTCTCTTGCTTTTCTATTAATTGTATTAAGAATGCTGCATATGATTGGCTCGTGCTAATTTATTGTGAAATATAGGTAATATGAACCAATGCCTAGTAGTTTATCATGATATACTTTTCATAGTTTATCTATCTAGTGTATTTAAATTTTGTATGTGTTATCTTATTGTTTTTAATATATGTCTCTTTCTGATACAATTTGTTAGAAAATTTTGACAGTCTAGGGTTATGGTAAGATGTTATCTATAATGAATATTTATGTGTGTGTGAAAAGGAACACAAGCCGACCTTCAAGTCTTTTAGAAGTTTGTGGCAGACAACACTCATTGGGCTCTTAATAAGTAGTATTTATTTTTCAAAAATTGGAGATTTTGTTTATCTTTGTCGGTGTTGATTTCTTACTATTCTACCTTCTCTATGATTAGGTGCTTAGTAACCTTCTACATATCAGCCAAATGACATCCTAACAGTGACCTTGAAGATTTAGTGTTATTTGTGACATTTAATACATAGTAAGTTTTGGGCTAAGGGGTAGTCTTAGAATAATCACATTTGCTCAGGTGGGTTCAGTTTTCTTTGGAATGCGTGTTTAGGAAATAAGACTAACTTATTCATGGCCTTGTAACATCTAAAAAAGTGTCACTTACTCTGGATTGAAGTGTCCTACCATCGGGGGCTTGAAGTGTCCTACCACCTAAATTTTGTTTTACTGTTGGGTGGCTTGCAATGGATTTTCGGCAAGTAGCCTTTGCATTTCATGGTTTTCTTCAATGATCATCCAAATATAGATTCTTCCATTCAGTTTCTGGATTATAACTTGTAAACTAAACTCCGAGGACAAAGCATGACACTGGTGATGTTGATGTAGTTTTGACCCCTCTAGAAGTTACATAGGAAGAGATAGGAGAGGTCCAAATATGTTTACAAAAATGATGTTAGATGAGGCAGGGAAAAAGTAAAAGCGAATAAGGTCAACTCAAATCTAAATTATCCCTTAATCTTAACTACCTGAATCTTCTAGAATCATTATTTTAAATTTAAATTTAAAGTAAAGTTCATACAGTTGTAAAGTTACATGAACCTAAACTTTTAATGCAGCACATCCCAATAGATGCGTAGTTTCCAACAATCACCTACATCATTTAGGTGAAACTTCTTTTATATAATTTTTTCAAGAGATCTTTAATAATTGCAATATTTTTTGGAATGGAGATGGCATAATCCAAGGATGGTATCACAATTTTCTAGGGAAAGTATACAATGGGAATCCTTAAGGAATCAGTTCTGTTATACGATAAGCCTGTTGATGCCCCTATGCGTCACGGTTTTTTGAAATTAGGGGACATTTCCAACTGTAAATTCAAATAATCAGCTAGAATATGTATTCTTTAAGTCATTGAGATGTCTAAGGGTAAGTTATATGTGACAAGTGTGGTGCATATATTTTATATGCTCCATATTACGTGGGACCTTTAGAATGTATTTGTTGTTAGGGTAACTGCAAATCCTTGTATTTATTATTCTGAGGAATTATAATTGAGTTTTATTTCGTAATATAGGCACATATTTTTCAGCATGCCGTTTTTTCTCTCCAAAAGTGCTATAGGCATTGAACATGTTATTCAAGAATTATATGTGGCTATTAAAATACTATGTTCCCATGTTTTTTACTGTATACATCTCAATCGTCTTAATGATTTAAATTTTGAACATGGAATAGGTGATTGCTTCCACTAACCAAGCAGTCCGGTGGATCACTCCCCTCGGTCTACCTGTAGTACAACCCTATCGACAATTAGGAAGGCATCTTGTAACTTCTCAACTGATGGCCTATTTTTCTTATTTTCCATTGTCTCTTTTTTCTTCCTCTCTACTAGTCAAATAACTTAGAAGTAGTTGACACATTTCTTGTCATTAATATGGTAATTGGATATGATGTACAGATCAAAACTTCCCTTCAGATTTTGACATTACAACGAGAGACTGACAAGGTAAGCATTGATTTGATTGAAATTGACCAACCATATATGTAGACCTGTGTTTGGAAGTAACTGTTCTATTTTAATGTCACACTTTCATGTCTGAAAAAGATCCTATATTTGTAAGATACTTGACACATCACCATATCAACTTGTAGTTTATGTTTTGAAGGGCTTAGTTGAACTATCTAATTTGTGTTCCTATTGCTGTATGTATCACTTTGTTATTTTGTTGGTATTACTTGTCAAAACCTGCAATGCCCTTGGGACAATATAGGTGTCTTTCCCTAAGCATGCTATTGTTAATCTAATAGAATATCCACACTAATGTTACAGGTCATGGCTAAAAGGCAGAGAACAGCTTTTCCCCCAAATTTTGTTCATTCTCTTGATGGTTCTCACATGATGATGACTGCAGTTGCTTGTAAAAAAGCGGGCTTGAACTTTGCAGGTGCTTAGTGGTTTATATAAAAAACATGAACAGTCTTAGGTGAATGCAATTGGAGTATCCATTAGGAATTTAAATTTGTAAACCAATGCTTAATGGCAGGGGTTCATGATTCATACTGGACACATGCATGTGATGTTGATGAAATGAACAAGATACTCAGGGAAAAGTTTGTTGAACTCTACGACGCTCCAGTACTGGAAAATGTAAAGTATTTTGTATCTTTAACTATTTGGGCTCTTTACTTGGATATTTGATTGCCAAGCGTGAAGCATTTTCTTCAAATCAATCCATTCTGACTTAATCCTTTCCTTTCATACTGATAACTTTTGGTAAATGCTTTTCTGATGTCATTCAATCCACTCAAACTTTGTTCTTTGGCTTCCTTTCCGAAAGGAATTACGTAGTGGGTTGTATTAATGTGAAGCTGACCATTTGCTTATGAAGCCTTTTGATGCATTTTGTAACTATTCATGGTTTATCGTGAATCATCATCTAACTCACCTTTCTACTTGACCAAATCAATCGACGTACCAGACTCAATTTTAGTATCTTTGGATGCATGTTGCTTTCGGATTTATTATTTGACATATTTTGTTTACAAGTAAACTCGTCATTGTATACCAAATGACTTGGTTGTTTAATAATTCATTCTTTACTTGTAAATGCAGTTGTCGGAGAGCTTCCAAAAGAATTTTCCCACATTGAACTTTCCTCCCTTACCAGAACGAGGAGACTTCGATCTTCGCGAGGTTTTGGAGTCTACATATTTTTTTAACTAGACTCTCAGAAACTCTGGTTACTTGCCTAGTACTACCTTTTCCTGTGGTCCTGGGAGACAAGTCTAATTGATGAAATTGGTATATATCTCTACATGCATGGGATTGTGAAAGCCTCAATGAAAACCTTCATGGAGAATGAAGAATTGCGTGGAGCAAGAATTGGGTTGCCAAACTTGAAGAATCTTGTACTTCTTTTATTTATACATTTGTTTCAAACAGAGGCATATTTCCTTCACGAGATGTCCCATGTTAGTACTCTAGTTGTCTTCCAAATGGGCTTATGTATACAAAAGGAATTATGAAAGAAAGGGGGTCTTCACATATGGTTTTGTAAATTTAGGATATGTTGACGTGGACTGTCAAAACAAGAAGCATATACAGCAGTCAATCTGTTGTAGTTCGTGGTTGATGTGACAAACAAATGAAGAATTGGAGCACTGGTAATAATTTCTAGTGACTTCTCAGATCTGGATGCTGCAGTCTGCTGGATGCTACAGATCTGGTGGCTTTCCCTCTTACGGAGCAGCCAAAATCAAAGTTATCGCAAGATCCATTGTTTTGCTGCTTTTATACATTTTGTATTTTGTTTCATTCTTTTTAGTAAGGGGTTGGGAGCATCTGTAATACTGTCATTGTCACTGTCATTTGTTCTTATGTTGGTTTTTTCATTTTTTGAATTGATACATGTAAATAAATACCGAAAGAAAAAACACTTACGGTTTCAAATTTTATATGGACATGTGTTTTTGTCTTTTTCTTTTATCTACCTCTCGGTTTGTAGTGTAAAATCTAATTTGATCACTAATGATTGATAGGTTTCTAAATATTATTTCATGGAAGTTTAATATTTTTTCATCTATTAAAGTTCATTCGTTAATAAAAACTTCAAGAAAAGCTGACTTCAATATTTAAATGTTATGGTAGTATGCTTTTGACATTTGTTACTTAGTGAAAGCTTACGTTGACAGTCAGATGATGTTTATCATTTTCACGTGATTTCTATGTAGCCTTTAGGTGAGACCTAGTATAATAAAATTTAAACATATGTAAGTATATTATCGATCAATATAGTAATTTGCATATAATTTCTATTTTAATTAATTATTGACATTTATCTATCTCATTTATTAAAGTAATGTTCTCTTATTTTATTTGTAAAAAATCTAACTTATTAAATATTCTTTAATTTTCATTTTTAAAAATTTTAATTTCTAATTTTCATAGTTTTTATTGAAGTTTTAAGGAATATAATATATTTAAATAAAATAAAAAAGTAGGCAATATTTATTAATGTTTTTCAAAAGTATAAAATATTAAGAACATCGTTTAACATTATTCTAAACGAACTGCAATCGTCCCTAAAATCACCGTCTCATTTCAGGTTACAAAGTGTCAACCATAAAGTAAAGCTGTATCAAAAGTTTCTATTAGAAAAAGAATAATTAAAATTTCAAAGTTTTAAAAATCAACTTATTATAAATGCAGCATCTATCCCGTACTTAAAAATCATGCGATATTAAACAATCAAATTGACTTTTAAATTTTACCAAAGCAGCAACTTCAACGAAAATAAAAATCGATTGCATGTACTACTAATTCACATCCCCTGGTGATATATACATACAATAAATTGAATATACAGTCGCTCATACAGATTAGAAACACTAATTTGATGAAGAGCTGGAACACTATTAGCAATTCTCAAAATGAAGAACATTGCTGCAATTCAGATACAAACAAATGATTCCAAATATCAACACAAGTTCGTAAGATCGGTGGGTAAAGAACACTTTCGTGTTCACCAGTTAGTCTGAGTCTAGCTCAGCAAGGTGTAGATAAAGCAACAACTGCCCTCCACCAGCCACTCCTAAGGCACCTCTCGAATTATCGGTAGCAACACATGCAACATGGCCATCTGACATCAAGGACATTTTTAAAATTTGGAGAAAAAAGAAAGAAATAACTTGATAGAACACAATTTGGGATGTAGTTGGAAATGATTTTGGTTCACTTGATGATAGTGGGCGTTTTGAAGTTGCTAATTTGGCTTTAGATGAACTTGAGCTAATGAATGTAATTTTCAATGATGATCAACAAAACGGTGAAATGCCTAGAAAAATTAGATTTATTTCTTGTATTAAGCAACAATGTGCCCAAATTGTTATTTGACTATGTTTAATATATATATATATATATATATATATTACAATAATTATATTATTTCATATATCCAATATTGGAAGAGCAAATATAGATTACAAATTTGAAATATAATAACTGTATTGTGAAGAGATTGAAACGTGTACTTAGTAGATGAATAGTTTGTATATACTAATCAAAATGTTATAAATTTAAAATATAATTGAATATAAATTGTAATTTTAAAATATAATTGAGGATGAAATATAGAAATGAAATGTACACAAGAAATGGAAGAATTACCATTGTATATTGTTATAAATTATAAATGTATATATGTATATTTTAATAAAATAATATTACGTTCAAGTTTGGAAAGGTATAATTATTAATTTAGAAACAGATCGATCAATGAAACCGCCATACAAATCCACCGGGCATATCGCCTCTAAAAAGAAAAAAAATTAATGACTTCAGAAAAAAAAAATTACAAAAATTTGTGTTTTTCTATCTAAAAAATTCATGTTTAGTAACGAGATTCATAGAAAAAATAGTGTTCTTAATAACTGAACAAAAAAGGATTAAATAACAAAATCAACCTTAACACGTCAGTGGTGCTTCTGTAGTAGTTGTCAGGTGCAAGTGCTAAGTGGTCAAAGCAAAGGAGTGAAAAAGGAACAGTTGAACATACCTTGGAAATGATGCAGAGTATCAAGCTTGGATCCTTTAGACAACTCCCACATATACACCACGCCTTCGTTTGTACCGACGATTCCATAACCACAGGAAACACCAATACCGCAAATCCTGCATTGGGTTAATGCATTAAAAGATGTAAATTAAATGATAAATTTGAATTATTGAATAACCAATAACTTGGCAGCTATTAAATAGAGTATTATACTGAGATATCATCAGCCCTTCTTTAGATGCAATTTCATATACCTATCCATATCAGTAAAAAATATTTATAACTAATGGCTCCTTACAATCTTCATAATTAATCTGAGATTTGAATGGAAGTGAAAAATAGTAAAAAATTTCAACGGAATAAAGTACAAGACAAACTACATCAAACTCGGAAAAAGACTTATAGCACCTTATATCCAAGGGACTTCCAAAATTTATGCTATTTTTCATTACAAGTGCAAGCCTCCAACTTCTAGCTGTATGTATATCAAAACTGCTTGAAGTTGAAATAGGATTTTGGCAACAATCCTGATCAGAGTAAGTCGAGACAAAAAGCCACATAGCAACATCTTCCTCTAATGGTGAAAACCAAGAGGTCTCTCCTTGCTGTGTGTACCACGAATTGGTTGCTTTTAAAAGTTTATCAGCCTGCTCCTCCATGCTGGCATAGCTGTGAGTACCTGAGTCTTTTGTTTTCCACTGGAACAAGCTTATTGGAAAGAACTCATTTATTGGACTTTTTATAGCGGAGAATCTTGCTACACAATTACAATTTGCAATATCCCTGGGAAAAATGTTGAAAATAGTGAATGAGATATTATCATATTACTATAACTGTAACCCAGATTAAATGATACTTGAACTTTTCCAATGTGATTATTTCTCCCTTCTCTTTCCCATTTCTTTAAACTGCTGGGTTAGGCCATAGGTCATTTCAATAGTTATAGGAATATAATACGAAATAATGGGATGAAAAAATGGCAGAATAGTCAGGAGTAACATTTTCTAAATTTTGAAGCAGATAAACTAAGATTTGAAACCTCCTTATGTTGAAGATTTGCAGACAGAAGTGGGGGTCATTATGGAAGAAGTAAACAGACAAAATTCATGTTCTGAATAACTTGTGACTCAAAAAATAAAATAAGATCCAATAAAAACATTAATTAATGCCCTAAACGATACTGACTACATAATGGGCAAAAAGTGCAAGTGAATTCGTACAACAAATATGATAAATTGATAACACACTCGTAAAAATGCAAAAGTCCCACATGAATACCCCCAAATTTATTCCCGAATAATTTGGCATAGACCTGTTCGGTCTAGAGAATGTTTAAAATCTCAACATGGTCCCCAAAAAACACGACAGTCCTTGAGAATGACTGGTGTATTAGGTGTTTCAGAACTCATATGAAAAACATTTGAGGTTTAAAGCACGTTGAGTGATGCAAACACAATGGGAAACCCTTTCAAGGTGAATGAGATAGCATACCATAAACTAAATTCCCCATAGCTAGTAAAACCAACAACTAAATGAGTAGACTTAGGAACCTTCTTCAACTCCACAATGCCAGGAGATGCCGTGCCATCAGCTGGAACAATGAAGTGCTCTGTTTTTTCACTGCCAAATATGAATGAAAGAGTGAACAAGCTAAATTGTATGCACAAGCACAATTGCAAGATAACCAAATATTATACATTTAATTAAGCTAGCTATAAAACCAACAATTTAACGGGTATTGGCAACACAGACGTCATTGACAAACAGGAAGAAATTCTATAAAATTGTGGCATTTGCTCTTCTAGAAAAGAGGTCGGCAAAACTGATGGCAGATCTTAGATTCTGAGCAAATTAACTTTAATAAAAACTAGGAAGCTTTTAAACCAAGACCAATCTGTCATAACATCTCAAAAACACAGTTTGCTAAATATTCTCATGCAATCTTAGAGGAAAACCAAAGGGAATTCATATCCATGCTAACAGCTACAAAAGCAAAAGTACAATAAATCAGCAAGTCGATTAAAATAAATTAAAACTTTAAATATTGATACTCCGAAAGGGACATAAATGGCCCCTAGGAAATTAAAGAGTGAGAAGAGTCACTAAAATCACCTCCAATTTGAATTCATGACCCACACCTGCAGTTTCCCACTCTCTCCAACAGAAACAAGTCGGTTAGGTTCACACACCAATATACAATGCGCATTGTCAACCGTTTTCAATGTTGTTACAACTGATACATAACCGTGTTCTACTTGGACAATCTTCAATGCATTCTTCTCATACAAGACTGATGTACATTTTGAGCAAGAACAATCAATTTTTCCTTCCCTGGGATGACACGCTATTTAGTTATTCTACTTAAACGGATATTACATATCAATTGAAGCATGAAGAAACATTTAACCTGCAATTGGGGGTCTTTATGCTGCCTATTAAGACAATATACTGTCCACCAGGAGTCAACTGCACCCCAGATGTTTCCACCAGAGTCTAGCATAAGATGAAAGATTTTGTCACTTACTATGTAGTAGTGTATAACTAGGTTACATTCTGTTATGACAGCTGTACTCTAAACAGATTTTGTCAGTGATCATTTATCCAAACAAACATTTAGAATAAAAAAAAGGAAGAAACGGTTGAGATTGGACCAAGCAAAAAATAACTTACATCCTTTATGAACATATGTTTTGGATCGGGTAACAGTATTGAGCTGTGAGCCATGACAGAAGGGCATCCTAGTGTTGGTCCAGCAATGGCTACCTTGTAAGTAAACAAGGTCCTGTACTGATCTGTCAGTTGGCCACATAAGACACAAACATGGACTTCATCCTCTCTTGTGCTCAAAAATAATGATGAAACAGGCATTGGGTGCAAGTAACATCCCACAAACTTAACACTGCTTCCCATATTACTCTTAAGTTCCTCGTTTTGCAGTGGCATTGGTTCTGAAATTAATTGAGCTTCTTTGGTACCAAGACACTTATTTTGTTCAGCAAACGGGGTTGGATTCTGAGATGTTGCTAGGCTTTGTTCCACTAGATTACTATGTCCAATCAGAACATCCCTACAAGTTTGAGGTGTTTGAACACACAAACCTGCAGCCTCATCTGGTTCACGTTGTTTATCATTTGAATTGTTTACTAGAATAACTTCCGAGGAATGTAAAGTGTCTTTGGTAGTAGACATTTGAGGAGTAGAAAGTTTAAATTTGTCCCCAGAGAATGCATTGCTAACACCTGCATCGCGTTATACAATTTGTAAGAATTGGTAATCACTGAATCAGACTGAACAATTCAAGTAAGCAACAGTCCCAACGCAATTAAGCTATAATTTGCCGCAACCATCACCAGTGATGCTGGATCATGTGATTGGGTTGGGTTTGCAATAGCTCAAGATCAGTGTACCGTGGGGTATGAATACCATTATCAATACAGGTATTAGGGTACAAAAAATTTCTAAATCTAAGGTGTGTGGGAGCATATATCATATAAAATATAAATACAATTTTCCTAGTATTCACGCAGTGAGCAAAACATATTTAACGGCACAAATTCTGAAGAGTGAGTGAAACAGCAATTTGTTTCATTTACTAGCGAATTATTCTGCATGGACCAATTTATGCTTGGTCACAACCATTAAGTAGAGAAACCAATTTTTGCGTCCAGTATGGGTACAACTACTTCGGAGGACAGAGCATCATAGCTTGACATGAATCTCAGTTCAAAATAGACGGAAAAATTATTTCGCAATATGCTATATTTATAATAATTTTGTCAATGTCAAATATCATAAACACATTACCTCCACTAAAATCCTGAGCAGTTGGAGAGTCCTTTTGTGCATAACTGAGACTAACATGTGCTGAATTTTCTTTCACATCTATATACTTATCCTCCCTTCTTCCAGAATTAACCCGATCCTCAAGAGACATGTCATCTAGAACAGATTCAGGAATGCATACATCAAAATTCTGAGGAATGTCTTCAAAGTCCATCACAGAAGCATGACTTGTGGATGTTATGTTTGGCATGTCATGACCAATAAACTGCTGAGAACACACTTCTATATTGAAACTAGATCGACCAGCTTCAGCAAGATCAGTAGATAACATTTCCTGATTAGTTTTATAATTATCACATTGACTATATTCAAAACTGTCAGGAACGATACACTTCATATGTTCAGAATTAGGAGTGTCTGAATGTGGGTCTGTATGCCCATGTATCGTCTCTCCATGTTCCACCTGTGCAGCCTCTATCATTATTACATCTGCCATATAAACATATTTTTGATAATGCATAAGGATATATAAATGCACAAACATGACAATGAAAAGGTAGATTGAAATGACAACATACTATATCAAATGTTTTGACACACAGGCAGTAATAACAAATGCTCAGAAACAATATTCTAGATAAGGTAATATTTACCAGATGAGGCTACTTCCAAACTATGTCCGACTTTATCATGTTCGTCCTTCGAATTGACCTGAGAAGGTGGCATATCTGCAGGACTAATGATAAGCTCCTTATCTGTTGAAACAGACCTCAGTAGAGGAACTGCCTGAGGAAGCAGAAGTGACATCATCGAGTTTGCTACATCATGGCCAGCTGAACCAAAGTCACCTTTTTCAGAGCGATTTGAATTAGATTTGACCACTTTTTCATGCTCTGCATTTAACAATTCTCCAGATGTGATCTCACAAGCTGTCTTAATGTAAGCATTTTTATCTGGTTCACTTGGGCCAGAATCAAGAGTATTTTCTGCAGTGTACTAGAGTAAGTGATTTGGTTCAAAAGGAATATAGAGAAGAAAAAATAAATGAGAGAAAACAGATATTAAAGGAGAGTTTTGTAGAATAAAGAAATACTAATATTAATAAATAGAAAAAAGCTTAAACATAGTGATAAAAAGATTCTAAGAGTTTTTTACAAGATGTGTTTTTTGAGACCACCCATGAATTTATAAATATTATATTAAAATTAGTGGAATCAACAAATGTCATATCTTTGACAATACCACAAAACATTTCACACTTTCTATTAGGTTACTTTATGCCAGTAACCTAAATCTATGCTATCTTCTCACTCAAACACTCAAAACAACAAAAATGAAAGTATGTATGTATGTATTATTGATTCTGTAAAGTGTAGAAAATTACAAGTGTAATCTCCCAAAAGGAAGCCTATCTCCCTCCACTGGCTAATATGCCCAGTCTATACTCAAAAATGAAATCCTCCCATAAACAGAAATCAAAGAAGATTATTTATAGTGTCGCATTAAAATATCTCATTCCCGCATTCCTTCCTAACTGAAACAACCGTTCGGCCTTTAACGGCTAATATCTTTCGGTCCAGCTTTCCTCAGCCTTTCTTGTCCTCTCAGTTCGGTCTCTCTTCCCCATCGTTCGGTATTAATATATACCGTTCGGCCCTTACTTCTCTCCTCTTAACCGTTTGGCCCTTACTTCTCTCCTCTTACTGTTTGGCTATTTTATTCCTAACATTACTCCACCCCTCAAAATCAACCTTGTCCTCAAGGTTGAAGTCAGGGAACTGTTATTTGACTTAATGCTCCTCTTCCAGGTGACGTCCTCCAATCCACCTTGCTGCCATTGTATTAAGACTTGGGTATCTCCTCCCCTTGCTGCTGCTGGTTCCTTTGCTGTAGCACTTTTCAAGGGCTTTGCAAATCCATGATAAATTGAAGGAGTAGCCACTTGATAGATGTATTGCAGAAAGGCAAATCCGTCCGGTTTGACAAAAATGAAAAATTTCATTCCCAGTGCATATTCAAAAAGAATTGGAATAAGCCAGTCATCATGGCCAGTTTCCTATAAATCAAGGCCTGATAGAACATTAGCCTTGCTACCGCACTCCAACAGCGTAGCCAGTCATCATGGCCAGTTTCTTAGTCTTGACTTCGGTGTACTTGTCATGGAGTTTCGTGTACAGCACCTCCATTGCACGCACAAACTGCATTGAGTTAATTTGAATTTGAAGTCTATCTTCCTTTAATGTGATTCGATGGTCTATTTTCGTCTCAGGCGGCCCCTGGGGTTCTCGAAACACCCCCTCGAAATATGCTAGAATCTGTTGCAACCCCGCTTCTTGCACTGGTGCCAGTCTCTCTGCTTCCCAGTCTCCCTCAGTCACTTTTGCTTGGCCTAAGCTCCAAACTAAAGTCATGGTTTCTATCAAAAGTGGGTAATTCTACCCATTTCACCCAATTAAGTGGTGCATCTCCCTGGTCATCCTCTAATTCTTCCTCTGAGCTTTTTCTTCTCCTCTTTGAGCTCTCTCTTCTCCTCCGCCATTAATGGACCCCTGACTTCCTTCCGAATTCCATTCTAAATTTCGCGCCAACCAATCTACCACTCGCGTAAGCTCTTTCAAGTCTTGGCGAATGCCCATATTGTCTGCCTTCAATTCTTCTCCCACAAGCTCCAACACACTCATCCTCCCTTCGATTCGGTTCTCCAATGCATGTAACTTCCCTTCCATCTTGCTCTCCCTCCGATTTGGATCTGGCAGGTCGGACCAATTGTTAGGTTACTTTATGCAAGTAACCTAAATCTATGCTCTCTTCTCACTCAAACACTCGAACAACAAAAATGAAAGTATGTATGTATTATTGATTCTGTAAAGTGTAGAAAATTACAAGTGTAATCTCCCCCACGGAAGCCTATCTCCCTCCACTGGCTAATATGCCTAATCTAAACTCAAAAATGAAATCCTCCCCTGAACAGAAATCAAAGAAGATTATTTAGAGTTCCAAATTAAAATATCTCATTCCCGCATTCCTTCCTAACTGAAACTACCGTTTGGCCTTTAACAGTTAATATCGTTCGGTCTAGCTTTCCTCATCCTTTCTTGTCCTCTTCGTTCGGTCTCTCTTCCCCACCGTTCGGTCTTAATATATATCATTCGACCCTTACTTCTCTCCTCTTACCCGTTCGGCCCTTACTTCTCTCCTATTTTATTCCTAACACTTTCATTCTGCAAAGAATACACTGCACTATTCCATAACGGCAAAGTTATTAGGCAGTATCACCCAACTTTGATAACCCAAATTGGAAAGGTTCAAAATTAGATATAAACCCCAAACATTATTGAAAAAGTAAAATAACTGAGTATGCCAACATCTTAGCCAAAAAGTCTTCCAACCCATCAATTGAAATGAGCATGAGGATATAAGATTGTACGTATTGAAAATCATTAAAAGTTAAAAGTAATAGGTTTTATAGTACAAACAAAATACAAGTACCTTGCACAAAATCTAGGGTATCAGGAGCACACAGATCAATGTCAATACAACCTACAGACTCCTTAGAATGTGACTGCATTAGTTTATTGTCTTCTGATTTCACCAACAAATTAGACATCTTCAACTCCACATAACGCGACCTATGAAGCTGCAAGAAGTTAAGATATTTTCTTCTATAACAAAATGGACCATAAATTTGATTTATTTCCTATCTCTGGGAAATTTTTAACTGAATCTGAAATATTTCAAGCAAGAGAAAAAATAAATCGGTTGTAAGAAGTAAAACATATCACTTACAAGTACTTTATGATTTTGAGTTTATGAAGATCAAGAAAAGGAAAGAACATGTTTTTAATGATAACCACTCAACAGATTGTGTTTTATGAAGCAACATATTCACAATTAATAGTGTTCACTAGAACATCACAAGTTTAAAGGCATGCTTACAGGTTCTTCTGTGGACAAGTTTTCAGTTAGTTCTTTAGCCCTGCAACTTTCAGAAAAGAGAAAACCAGTTGTCCCTTCAGAAGGCATAGCTCCCACTTCTTTATTATTAGAAATTTCAAGACGATTCTTTATATGATTGTGGACCTCAGGTACTTCTGAACCATAATGGGTTGTAGAACTCCCCTGACCACAACTCTTCTCGTTCTTTACATTTGAGGGTTCACTACATATGAATTCTGGAGACTGAGGTCTAGCTCGTACATTTAATTTTTTGTTTTTGAGTTCACATCTGCTTCTCTTCCTTGTAACGTGTGGTTTTCCGAGGTAAAGTAGTAAATCAGGATATGTGCCTACATTTGGGCAGCAATCATCATGATCTGCTCTAGCAACCCCCTCATAGGTGTTTGGGGATACCAAGCTCCGTTCTGCTATTTCATTTACATTTGTTACCAGTTCACGGAGCAACCTCTGGATAGACTGATTTTTGAACCCAAAAAACTGCATATGATGAAAATAAAATAAAATACACTATGCACCACAGACAACTATATTAAAAACAATATAGTAAGAATAAAATATACGTGATTGTGAAATAACAGAAAGGAATTAAAAGAAAAAAAGGAGAATTAGGATATTGATCAACCCAGAATGGTACAAATCCTGGACACAAGTTCTTAGGTATCTTTATAAAGAAGAAAGTTTATTTAAGAGAAAAAAGGAAGGTAGTGATTCAAAAATGGTTTTATCTGTTAACAGAAGTTTACTTGTTGAGACAAAATGTAAAGATATGCTTCCTTAAAACCAAATTCATCAAAAAAAGAACTGTCCCAGTTTAGTCTTCATTGCATGCATAGTACCTATGATCAGTTATATAGCATAAATGATTGACAGAGAATGCAGGGGACACAACATGCTACTGGTTACTCACTCTAACCTTTTTTTATGTGAAAATTGATCATAGTCCACAAAAACATGTAGTTTTATATTTTAACATTTAAATCCTAGTTGTTTCTTACTTTCTCCTAAAAGTCAACAATAATATCATTGTTGATGAAGAGTCTATTTTGTCCGTGATTGACTAAGGTAAGATGTAAGATATAAGAAACAGAAAGCATAGTATGGATAAAATATCATATTATAGCAAACAAAAAAATGGTAACATACAACAAGATAGGAAGGAAAATTTCTGGAAAAACCAGAAAAACCAGGAATTTTACAAAATGATTTAGTCAACATCACAGATTCCTACCTCCAAGCCATCCATCCTAGGTGAAAGTCTCTTTCCATGCCAAATCTTGATGCGGGGGCAACTTTTCTTCTGAAATTCCTCCCATGGTTGGTCAGGCGTTTTCCCAGAACATGAACTCCCATCATCAGAAGAGATCTGCATTACAGTACACAACTAAATATTTTCCATAAAACCCAAAGCAAAATGTGAACCTTTACCATATCACATCAAACTTTAGAACATAAATAAAACACATAGAAGCCCAAATACGAACCAAAAATCTAGGGCCATTGACACCTTCACAAATTTCCATCTTAAAAGTGATCCCATTGTAAGCTCGAACAGCCTGATAACCAACAGGATATGGATACCGATCTTTTCCCTGCAATGTACTCAACGTAAAAATGCATTACATCAGTCACCAGAGAAAAATAAACAAAAACAAATTGTTTCTCCCGCACAAATCCCGATTTCCCATGCAATGATATTTGATATTTCAGAACATAACAAAATACAATTTTCAACTACATTGCAAAAGCAGAACAAAAAACAACTCCACACCGCACAGTTGTTGAATTGAAGCAAGCTATACCGCAACGCAGTTTTAGAGTAATCTATAAATTTCGTCAAAGATGGTTATTATGAGAGAAAAAGAAACCCAAAAAGTTGATGAAAAGTAAAAGAAATTGAAGAATTGGAATCGATTGTGAGAAATGGCGGGAAAGAGAAAAGGAGGGAATGGAATCAAACCCTAGAGGTAGTCCAGTACTTCTTGTCCCATGCTCCTTTGTAGAGTGAACCGACGGAGATTATTTCGAGACCATCGCCACTGTCATCAGCTTCTGCTTTCGCTGCTTTCTCACCTCTTCGAGTCTTCGCCATTGAGTGAGAAGCGCCAACACGTCTGAGAGAAAGAGAGAGAGTGCAAAAAATTATCTATATATGGCGGGAAATTTTGGCTTTCGGCAATTTCACCAATGTTTCCCTCCATTTTAATTTATTTATGAACCTATTTAACGGATTAGTTATTATGTAAAATGAATAATTTATATAAAACAATTAATGAATTAAGTTGAATGAGACAAATTTTAACTCGATCTAGTATGTCTTAAATAAATTTAGGTAATATAAGAATAGACTAAATTTTAAAATTAATAATTATAATGCAAAAAAATATATACATGTCTTAACATTTATATGTGAAAATATTAAAATTAATTTCATTTATTATTTTAAGAAACTATCTTTGAAATTATGATTATTTTTTTAAATTTCGCTTTCTTTTAAATTGGGTTATAACGATCCAAAGTTTAACTAAATCAAATTATTTCATCTATTTAAAATATTGATCAGGAAGATCTTTTTAGTTATTTTGATATCCAATGAACCTATTATTTTACTACTTTATGGTTCTATTTTCAAATATTACTCTTAAACCTATGATAACATGAAAACAATATATTCATCACATAAAATAAATAATGTGATTAGGAATAACTAATTCGTACATATTTTTATAAGACCATCAAGAATTATTATTCATAATAAAATAGATTTGAATAATATTTTGAGCATCAGAAAAATAAGACTTTGAACATTGAATAACTTTTTATTAATAGTTTTGTGAGAGTTTATTATAAGTAATTGAGTAAATAGACAAAAAGCTAAGTGTAGAAAAGTAAAATAGATATGGGTTCATGAGAAAAATAAAGAATGCCAGCCACCACCAGAATGCCATCCACCACCATTTTTAGAGCCATTTCCACCACGTCGAGGCCTTGCTTTCTCAACTAACAAGGTATAACCTCCCATCTCACTTTCATTAAGATCTACAGCTGTCTTCACACTCTCAACATCCTTGAATTCTACCAGAGCAAACCTGCAAATTTTCCAATCACAGAAAAATATATTCAAGAAACACCTAATTCTATTCGTCTAAACAAGATAGTTTAAAAAATATAGTAACATAAAAATAAAATAAAGGGATAATAAATATTTTTTTATTTCAATTTGGAAGTATTTTTAAAAACATTATTGGTTTTAGTCTCTTATTTCTAAGTAGCTTTTATCCCACGTTGCAAACACTGTTTTTAGAAAGCATCTGGACTGCTGACACGTAGCGTGTCATGTGTCTGACACGTGTTGGTTTTAATTTTTTATTTAAAATGAAAAATTTGGTAAAACTCAGCGTTTTAATTAAATTCAATCTGTGAAATGCAACTATTGAACTGTAATTGAAACGTGAGGAGATTGTGAAATCAGAAATTGGGGCCTAGGGTTTTTGTTAACGAGCATCAGCAGGGGAGGGGAACGAGTGATGGAAGCGTCGGTAGCACCAGCGGTGGTGTCCGGAAGCGCCCTCAGTGGCGACGTAACGTCAGACAAAAACGGTGGCGGCGAGCCCTGTTTCACGTCTTGCGTGGATGAAGAGGGAGAGGCAAATGACGCCGGCTAAGGTTCCGGCTGCCACCAGCATCTCCGGCGACGCTCTTCCCCAATCACTGCCGTTGTGTTTGCCTGCCCAAGAGTTGGTGATAGCAACTTTCAGAAGGTTTTCTTTGGCTACAAAGATTTGACATTGTTCCAAACTAGGTTACTTGTATGGTGTGGCGGGAACAGAAGGAAGCAAAGGAGGGTTAAAACTTGAGGTTAATAGTGATATTGCACTTTGAAGTAGACCTTGGATGCTCTGAAAGATGAATTGTTTGTTTCCGTTTCGTGGAAGGTAAAGAAGAAAAAGGGTATGATTCAACAAACTGCGGCTGGGGATGGCCCTGGAATGGAGGAGAAGAAGCTGCACACAAAGAAACTTCAGAAGAGATTCTCCAAATTACTATTTTCCTTTACATTGAATATGAAAGAAATAAACTTTACTCTTTTTTGTTTTAATTATCATTTATGTCTTCTTATATATAAATTCCATATCTTAGCCTAAATCAATTTGCATTTCCCTTTTACCCTTTCTCTAGAAAAGGTTCAATTCACGTATAAATTTTTGTTTGTTGTATTAGATGGCCCTGTTGCAAGCCTTTTGGTTTTCCTTTTACATTGGAACTTCATACTCTCTCTCCTCCTGCATAACTTCGTCTTCCCTTTTTTATTTTTCTTTGTAGCAATGGTTACATTCTAACAATGGTTTTTTATTTTTGATTAATCCTGAAAAGTGTGGACTAAGGCAATGCAATAGTTTTAATATTTTTAAATAAGCCAATGCAATAGTTTTAACTGTTTAAATAAACCAACGCAATAGTTTTGATTTTTTGAAATAAATTCATAAATTAATCCTGAAAAATGAATGTTTTATTACCAAAAAAGAAGTAAAACCAACACAAGTCAGACAAGTAACACGCTATCTGTCAGCAGTCCATACGCCTCCTCTGTGAAACGCTGTTTGTCATGTGAGATAAAAGTTAACTACGTTGAAACAAATGACTTTTGAAAGTATAAATGACCAAACAATATCAAAATTTTGAGCATGGCCATTTCTAATTTTTCCTAATATTTTAAGAACCAAAAGCATATTTATTTCTAAAATAAAATAAGTCTCACACAATATGTGTGGAGATTCCTGAATTATCTCTAGATGACTTTCAGCAGTTGTGTAAACAAAGTGATTTTGTCCCGATGATGAATGATGTTGAGAAAACAAAAATTTAACAGTATATTATAAACTAACTTGCATCAAAACAAGAACACATACCCCTTAAATGCACCAGAATCATAAATTTTCGGAATCAATATCCTGGTAATCTCTCCACAAGAACCAAAATGCTCTTCCAGGCTAGCTTTTATCTGAAAGAAAAATGTAGGCATTAAATACAGTTAAGTACTCCTGGTAAACCAAGCAAAGAGTCAATAGAAAGAGATTCATGCAATCAGTGCGGGGAGTGGTGTAAAAAATAAAAAAAAGATAAGAAAAAAAGAACTACCTCTTTTTCCTCGAGTGAAGTATCAAAACCCTTGACAAATACAGTTAGAGATTGAATTCTTTCACCCTTCTGGAATGAGTTGTTGCTAAAGTTATTAACATGGAAACAACAAAGGGAAGAAGTGAGCATAATACAAGATAAAAAATATCTATAAATACGAGAGATTAAAGACTCATCTCTATTTGTTTTAAAAAGTCCATTTTTAATTAATTCTTGTATTAGATAGAACACAAATCTCAAAAAAGATGAACAAAAGCTATATCAAGAAAGCGTTTTTTTTCTCAACGCTTATCCAAACACCCTGGACAAAATGAGTATAAACAAGAGACAGTAACCCATGCAAATGCACAATGAAAGACTGTAAAATGTTTTCCAGTTCAAAATGGCCATTTCATAAGAAATACACATTAAAGCAATTAGGCAGGAAAGTCCAAACAATGACAGATTTACACAAAAGAGGCATGCACATGCTCTTGCATGGTTTTATTATGCATCTTTGGATATGTAGATTACCTTCTACTGTAGTTATCATTTTTTTCTCGAGCTAATTCAACTGTAATGGTACGTCCAAAAAATTCTGTATGATTCAACTTAAGAGCCTATGATACCAAAGTAAATTGATTGTCAGCTCAATGTCTTCGATAAGCATAAACAAACAGATGATGATGAAGCACAGATATAAATTCAAAACTAATATGCAAAGACAAAGGTTCTAACGATGAATGTAGCCAAGAGCACCTAGTTGAGAGTTGAGACTAACTAGGTTTACGACAAATTACCATTGACCAGGTTAAGAAGCAGTATAGAAGTTACAACCTATGAGCTGGCTAGAACAATATACAATGCATGAGTTAAGAATGTTTGGGTGAACTTAATAGAAAAACTGCTTATTTTCTATTATAAAAACTATGTTTTGTTGCATACCAATTATATTCATTCTGTTCAAAGTAATCATAGGTGTCCTGGACTCCTAGCTGACAGATATATTGTACTTTTTGTACTTTAATTCTCTACTAGTTCTAAACCTCTCTTACCCTCATAAATAAAGTACGTAAGTAAAAAATTATAGCCCTATCAAATTTTCCCACCCGAATTATTGTGGTCATATACATGACTTGTCATAAAATTACATGGACTTTGTTAGTTGTTGCTGTAGAAGCATAGAGTGGTTTAGATATGGATTTCAAAATTTACGCATAGCATATAACATAGGAGGGGTCATACTAATACTTTGGCCATTTTAATTAAAAAAGATAATAAATTCTCAATTTGTTCTATATATTTAATTATTTATAACTTCTGCTCCAACTTCACTCATAAATATCTCTTCAAATTTACTTCCATGAATTCAAACTCTCATTTAGAAGTCTTCTCTAAACTCAACCTAGAAGAAAAAAGATTATTTTTTTTCAAATTAAAAGAAATGAATGTGAAAAAAATTTGTTATACATACATACATACATACATATATATATATATATATATATATATATATATATATATATATATATATATATATATATATATATATATATATATATATATATATATATATATTTGTGTGTGTGTAGATTTATGATGTCAATCCAACATTGTATTCCAAAGATAAGATTATACACTTCTTGAAGCAACCATGAACTGATAACATGATCATCAAAATTGCACAATTTAACAAAACCAACAACAATAAGGCCTCAACACAACTAAGCACAAGGTTTCGCTTTACTATAGCAGTCATATACAATACATTTAATTGAAAATGTTATATAAGAAAGATTCAATAAACAAATTGCTAACAAAGTATATGGCTTTGTTGCTTACAGAATAACAATTGTCATTCACTTACTATTATCAGTTCTAAATGATTTGCAACACAAGGTCATAAAAGCTTACCTTTTGTGCTGCTTCAGCCGTTGAAAACTCAACATGTACAAAGCCTTTAGGCCTCCCCTCATGATCTGTATGTGGATGAAGATAAGCAATTCCTCCACATTCTTTGAAAAGATTTTCCCTGAACAATCTTGATTTAGAATAAATGTACAGAAAATAATTGATGAGCAACTTTATTAAAAATATACATACACATCAGCCTGTTCCACTTCATGTGACAAGTTTCCAACAAATATCGTCTTTGGTGAAGCATTTTGTTCTTTCAGAGTAGCTAGCGTTTTAGGCTACAAAATTCCAGGAAATAACACGTATATAAATGATTCAGATATGACATTACAAGACAAGATAACGGTCATATTCATATTGGAAATTATGTTTCTGCACCTTAAGGGGTGCTGGTATAATTTACTATAAAACCTGCGAGCCACCATATGGTTTTCAGTGACTTGGAAAAAGCATATGATCAAATAGTTTCCAATAGCTGAATAGACAGGGAGAATTCAGACAGAAAGAAAAACATTGTTATTGTGTGGTGTGTTACAGGAGGAAAGAAACATTTATAGAATACTTAGGCTCCTCATTTTATTGTGGTGTGGACTCAAGATCCTTGGTGTAGAATTCCATAAGAGCTTAGAAAAGACTAAAATTAGGACAAATATTTGCAAGTATGGTGCATAAAAATTTAATTAGAGGTAATTTTGAATTTCACATGAAAAGTCTTGGAAGACAGAAAATATCAGAACGGGTTTTCATTAAGAAAACCTAAGTATACCAAGGCAAAGCATTAATAAATGTGACAAAGAAGTTAACCCCAATGTAGAACAAACTCAACTAGGACCCCAAATGTCAAAGAAAAGTAAGGGTCACTCAACATTTTTAGTTGCACCAGAATTATATGAATGATGAACTTGTTTTCTTAACTGAACAACTCACAACTGAAGGACATAAGAGTAGGGAGGTTACGAGCCAGAAGATGCAGTTTTTTGACCGACGGGCTGATCAACAAGTTCTAAATGTCAGAATTTCTGTTTATCTGCCCCTTCCATTGATCATCATATCTATAAATATTATAAAAATATTTACATCCATAAATAGCAATAATGGCACAATTATTCTAATTCCCATACTTATGTAATATAATGAACATATATTTCTGATTTAAAATAGACAGATTACAATCAATATTTAATTGGAAACATTAAAACAGGATCCTGATTGATTTCCCCCTCAAATTAATCCAAATAGTAATGGACCATCAATTTGCTAACAAGAAATTGATGGCAGGGTCACAGTCCAACCCTGGTGAAGACATCTGCAACTTCAAGTTGTGTTGTAAGATGTGGAAGTGATATAACATTAGTGTACCAGCAGAAGAGTTTAGCGACTCCATATTTACTTTTGGAGTAATATGGAGGAGTATAGAAGAAACATAAGTCATAGATAGGATTACTGGTGATTCTAGAATCAGATCACATGTAACCACATACTCGTGAAGCAAGTCATACAAGGCTGAAGTCATAAAAAATATACTGCAGTTCTCAAATTCTTTTTTTACATCTGTTGATGGTGCTAGGAACTCATCAAAATCATGTAAGGCAGTGCAGTTCTCAAGTTCTATTTTGACATATCCGTAGATGGAGGTAGAAAGTCATAATCATGTAAGGCAGCAAGAATCTGCCCAAGCAGACATCAAATCGGCATGAAGCAAGTAGTGTCAAAAGATCTTGGCAAACATTGTATAGATGTTGGGTATCATTAGTATAGAGGGAATAAGCCTCACTCCTAACTCATGCACACTTTTCATAAGAATGGAAAACATGTTTTACTGAGCTGTGGGTAGTGGACTTCTTGACACTGCACACTTTAGTATCGATATTTACCTATTGTTTTCGACTTTTGTTGGGACAGATTCAGGACTGGCAGTGAGACCGAATCTGTGGCACAAACCCCTGAACCATATCCAGACTCTGAAAGCCCAAAGTGAAATTGTGACCTTTTTCATCTAATTGGGACGCTGAGTTGGTGCTGGAATCCATTTTCTCAGAATCTGGGTGAAAGGTGGTCGATCCTCAAGTGTCGGTGAGTGCATTGCTTGGTTTTTTGGACCCTTCTATGGATGGGTGTTGATCAGCACAATGTGATCCCTACCATGTGGTTGATGGAGAAAAACAGGGTCACTGGAAAAGTCACCCAAGATGTTGCCAGAATAGTATGCAAACATGGAAGAAATGGACTCAAAAAAATCCCTCCAAAGATAGTAGGTCCACTAGGCCAACACAGTTTTCGAGAGACTCTAACTACCATGATAAATACAAGAAAAAGAGCATTGAGCTTATTTATTTATTTATTTATTTATTTATATTGACAAAAGAAATCAATTCAATAAATAGAGGACATTTGAAATCCTCTAACAATAAAGATAAGATCCTGGAATAATACATCTATGATATTGATATTTTTTAGTATGAAGATATGTTCCTGATATCTGCAATTATAAAGATATGATTCTTATTTTTGTAATGATAACAAGGTATGATGAATGTTTGAGGAAAAATAGTAGAATCCCTTGATTGAAGGGAAGATACAATCTGACATTAAATGTAAAGTTAAAAAAGATAACAAAACAATAACGTCTGAAATAAAAGAAACAAGGCATGCAATCTTCAACAAATTTGCCACTAATGTCTATATATTATGTATCATTTAAAATATATAAAAGAGATCAAGTATTTCTTTCTCTTTTCTAATATAAAATAGAAAATTGGAACAGAAATTATCACAACAAAATATACTGTTATTGGACCAAACAAAAAGTGCAAACACAAGATGATCCTATGTTACAACACCAACACAAGCATGCAAGAAATATAACTTCTGTGCTTGTCTTCTATTCTTACCCGGCCTCCGATAAGGACAATACCTTAAGTCCTATAATAGCATTGGCTGTAAGAGCTGAGGTAGCTCAATCTACATTACTCAACTTCTACATTGGCTAAAACCCTTCATCCCTTTCTGAGACATTGACATCAACTAACAAGCACTTAGGAAACTCACCCTTGAAACCTAGTTGTTAAGGAGGGAGAACTAAACACTTAAATATTCCATTGACTATCCCATACTTCCTCCCAGAGATCTCACATTAATTAGAGATCAGGCCAAATTATAATAAATAAGTGGGATGCAAACTTCACCTTACAAGTCAGTTTTGTTAGGTTGAGTTAAGCATAAACTCACTGAGATGGTATCAAAGCTATTCAAAGCTATTCAAAGCATATTCTAGGCAAATTCCTACTAGACTACTCACAAATATATAATCCCATGCTCGAAATGTTTATTCTTCAATGCAAGAGGTATGTTGGAGACTCCACGTCGACTGCGGATTTCAAGCCAAATTTTAGTATATAAATGAAGTGCATATCTCATCTTATAAGTTGGTTTTGTGAGTTTAAGAGAAGCATAAACTCACTTACTGAAACTGCCAAATGTGGGACTAAAGCAACACATGTACCCAAGTCCCTATCATATTTCTTGTCTCTTTGTTTTATAAAAAAAAAGAAAAAAACTGTAAATTTTTTCATGCCCACATGTTCACCACCAATGCCATGTGTCTAGTGGTCACCATTTGCAACCTACTATGCTAGTGCCATTGCATGGCATTTTGTGAAAAAACCACCACAAATTTTTCCATTGCTTCCATTTGATAGCAATGAGGGTGAATCAACCAACAACCAAGTATTGTTAACAATAAGACCAATACTATGAACAAGTGTGACAAAAGGTTCATACTCAACTCAATGGATAATCCATCCACAACAACACCCATTTTCTTGAATAGAAATATGACCTAATATAAGCAAGACCTTCAACAAGTGGCAGAACAATCACCTTTCTCCATGTTCCTTAATTCAGTTCGGAAAAATGAGATTTAGCTTCTGTGAGCTTGAAAGTAAATATGGTTCTTCTACAAATGCTTCCAAAGGTGCATGCAGACAATAACTTGAGGTAAAAGAGATAGACAGAAGGTTGAAGCCAAGCAATCAGCATCTGATCTTGTCATTCCCAGCGAGTGTAAGTTGTATTCTCAATTTCAGAATCACATTTTGCCTAAGAAATCGCAGAGCAATCACTTCAGAAGAAACTTGTTGAAACAAAGTCCATTTAAACAGGACCAAATTATTGTTTCCAAAGCAGGAAATTCCTGTTGTCAAGTTTATCCAAAAGTTATTGTTTCTGACCATGATAGGGCCTTCCTTGAGTATTTTATAGGTTGAGACTTTCAAAATGGCAGGAAGTAAACTGAAATTCAGTTCACCATAGTATCCTCAATTTCTTATTTCTTTCTTTACTTGATAACTAACACAATTTTAATCATTCACTCAAAAGCTGCCTCATTTGCATCTTAACTTCTTTGACACAAGTTACACACTCCAACGAGTCATATAATAGATAAACTTTCGCCAAGCTTAAGTAAATGTATTTTGAAATGCTTACACTTTCATGAGGACTTTCGTGGGCTTTTTCCTCAATTTCTTCCTTACAGTCCTCGGAATGCTCTGTAGCCTTCATGGGCTGAAATCTTTCATGCTTTTGGAATGAGTTGCTACAATTAATACCATTATTAACAAAAAAACGGTGAGAAAAGGCAAGGAAAGAACATTATATCATGACTGATTTTTTCTTCAAAGCTTATCCAAGCACCCCAAATACTGCAAACTCACATGAGAATTATTTTACATTCATGCTACTAGGCAGGAAAAATTGTTAAAAAACAGTAGTAGGAGGCATGCCCTTGAACAGTTTTATTATGCATGATGATTACCTTCTATTCCAGGTACGTTCACCCTTTCCTCGAGCTATTTGAACTACAATGCAACGTCTGAAAAACTCTGTATTATCCAATTCAAGAGCCTAACAATACAAAGGCAAAATGATGCACATCTCATTATCTTCACACAGAATAGGGTTTCAACAAACTTAAGAGTACACAAGATGATGATGAACAACATAGACAAGCCAAGAAATATCAATTTCAGCCCTGCATCAGTTAAAAACTAATTGCTTCACAAAGACATAGGCTCAAATGATGCACGTAGTCAACAGCACCTGAAAAGTATATAAAGGTGAAGGAAAGAAAAACAGGAAAAGAATAATGCCTCCAATGTTGGGAAGAAAGGGAACTGATCAGGGAGAAGAGTTTGAAGTTTGTGATTATTGTATGGAATGGGCTTTGAGTTGCATACTACAAGGGAGGGAGAACGTTTTTATTTTGAGATACTTGCAACATTTCTTACATAAAAATATAAATGAAAAAAAGGAAAGGATTTGGCAAGTTAATAAATATAATCCTCAGACACTGGCAAGAGAAAAATATTTTAAGAATATTAAACTTTTTTTCATTATAATTTATTTTTGATTTTCAATTTATATGTATAGGCATATGAATAAAACAATGGTGAATAATATGAATTTATTCAACATTCTTTTATTTCATTTTAATTTTGTTTAGTCTCCTTCGTAAAATTAAATAGAGAAATAACTCCTTTTATTCTACACTATAAAACCCCTGTCATATAAAAAGGTATTTTCTTCAATCAAATTTTATGAAAATATTAGTTATCACATCTACTAATTAGGGGTATTTCGCTCATATATCCATTTCCTTTCATACCAAATAACCTAAAATTTACTTTTATTCTCTCCTTTCACTTTCCTCTCTATGACAAACATACCCTAAATGATAGGATATAATATGATAGGTTATAATGGGTAATAGGTGCAAGACAGAGAAAATAGTTTAGGAATTAATTGTTGTTGGGTAGTTAGAAGTGGGTTGCCTTTATAAGGAGGCAAGGGAGGTTTGGTAGAAGGTAGCTTTTATATTCAATGTATTTGACAGGAAGTTGTCCTGTGGAGGGAGAGTGCTCCCTTGAGGAAAGATTGTAAACTCTACATTCTTTGATTACAAAAGCAATATTCATTCATATTCTTTCTTTTGTGTGTGAGTGGGTACTGTGAGGAGTGAAAGATTGGTTTCTTGACAAAAAAAACCTAACAAATTGGTTCGACCTGTCGGATCTCCTTAGGAGAGGAGTGCAGGATAAGGGAAGAGGTGGAAGTATGGAAGGAAGAGACAATACCTGGGAGAAGTGGACCAGTGAAAGGGAAATGAGGATGGCAAAATTTAGAAGAAATTGCCAAGAATTGAAAGAAATGATATTGGAAGACCATAATAAAAAAAGGGACTCAAAAAGAAGGGAGAAATCTCTTGACGGAGCAAGAAAGAGAGAGAAAGAGGAATTTCTGCAAGACAACAAGAAAGGAAAGAAAGAAGTAAAGAAGGATAAGGATGATGTGAAAGACAGTCTACAAAACATCAAGAAAGCCAAGAAATTCTCTAAAGAAGGAGAGTACTTGGCTAATGACGAAGAGAAGAAGGAAGAAAGACTTCCACATAGTAGTGCAAGATGGAGAAGAACTACCCAAGAAATAAAATAAATGATGCAGGATATCAAGATTCAGATAAGGGGCTTAGTAAGAAGTGAGGAATATGCCAAGAAAGGAAAGAAAGAGGAAAAAATGGGGAGGGATGTTGTGAAAGGTAGTCTGCTAGACATCAAGAAAGCAAGGAAAACCTCATATGGAGGAGAAAACTCAACCGATGGTGAGAAGACAAGAGAAATGGACAACAGCGCAGAGGACAGGGTTCTCCAAAACTGTAATGGAGATATTGCTGCTCAAGAAGTGGCAAAAGTTGTTGTTTCTGGGAAGGAAAAAGAAAGAGATATCAATGCAAAAGACAAAAACTGTGATGGAGACATTGTTGGCGTTTCTGCCCAGAAAGTGACAAAAGCTGTTGTTTCTAGGGGAGATAGTGGGGTAGGTTGTGATGTGTATGTCAAAACAGTGAAGAAGGGTGAAGATAGAGGAAAGAAAGCATATATGGTGGGAATAGGGTGACTATTATGGCTGGAAATAAAGTAGAAGATGCAATTGTTTTTGAGTGGGGAAAAGATATGGTTGTCACCAACATATAAAACACCAGAAGACCAACGGTAGGGATATTTCTTTGCAGGGTTGCAATCTAACATTCAGATGAAACAGTTAGCTCAACATGATGATGATGAAGAAATTGGATGGTCAGATCAACAAGTTCTTTCCTTTTTAGCTTCCAGGACGAACAAATCTGGGCAAAGAAAGGGCTTAGCCAGTGTTGCTGCTAAAAATATACAAAAAAGGTTTTGGGGTTGGAAGAAGAGAAAAGAATTCTTGATCATTCATCAGAAAATAGTTAAAATCCAGGCCCATGTAAGTGGTCACCAGGTCAGAAGACAGTATAGAACAATCATATGGTCCATGGGAATTCTGGAAAAGAAGCAACTCTTAAAGGAGTCAACAATTCTTTCATATAAACCACCACCCAAGCTTCCAGACCTCAATTGGAGGGCAGTAGCCAGTGGGTTTCCTTCCTATGATGAAGATGAGCTATGGGAACAAGCATTACTGTACCAACCTTGAGGACAAGGTTGTTTTGCAGCAAGGTGTAATGATAGGATATAATATGATAGGTTATAATAGGTAATAGGTGCATGACAAGAACAGTTTAGGAATTAGTTGTTGTTGGGTAGTTAGAAGTGGATTGCCTTTATAAGGAGGCAAGGGGGGTCTGGTAGAAGGTAGCTTTTATATTCAATGTATTTGACAGGAAGTTGTTCTGTGGAGGGAGAGTGCTCCCTTGGGGAAAGATTGTAAACACTACATTCTTTTATTACATATGCAATATTCATTCATATTCTTTCTTTTGTGTGTGAGTGGGTACACTGTGAGGAGTGGAAGATTGGTTTCTTAACAAAAGAAACCTAACACTAACAAAGGTACAAATATCTAAGAAATATTGTTGGCAGTTCTAACTAGTACGGACCACACAAGGTCACAACTTACTTTTAGTGCAGCTTCTGCTGTTGCAAACGTAATATGTCCAAAGCCTTTTAACCTCCCCTCATTATCTCTGTGTAGCCTAACTTCCACGATTTCTCCACATTCTTTGAAAAAATTTTCCCTGAACAATTTTGAAATTGTAAACATACATACAGAAAATAATCAATAATCAATTACATGAAAAATAACACTTACACATCAGCCTTTTCCGCTCTGTATGACAAGTTTTTGACATATATTGTCTTTGATGAAGCATTTTCTTCTTTCAGAGTAGCCAACAATCTAGACTGCAAATTCCAGGAAATAACATAATGCATAAGTTTTTTGATCATTTAAACTATACGGGGTGAGCATATTGCTCAATAACAGCATTCTTTCCGATGGAAACAGCACCAAGCATCTCCACATGCTTAATCATTTCAAACAAGTCCACTTTATACCTCCAATAACTCATAACAAATGAACATTCAACAATCATAAGCAATTGCATCCTGAAATGCATACAGTTTTCCAAGGATCTTTTACGGCTTTTCCCTCAATATCTTCCTCACAGGACTCTGAACTCCATGTCCTTTTGATGGGATCAATTCTTTCGCGCTTATTGAATGAATTGCTCCAGTTGCTAAAACTATTAACAAGGAAATAGCAAAGGAAATATATCGGTACAAGATACAGAAATGAACAAATACAAATGATTTAAGACTCACTTATCTGTGCTTTTAAAATAGTGCTTGTATAACTAAAAAATATTGATAATTTTCTTTTAATAATTAGATAAACTTTCTGAAGAAAAAAGGCCTTAGTCCATTTCATATAAGCTAAAAAAAGCAGCTTATGATGGAACGATTTTATAAAGATAATTGTGTCATGAAAGCACTTTTTATTCATGGTTTATCCAATCACCTTAACAGAAATAATACATAAATGACTAGACACCGTAACCCAACGTTATGAAGAAATTTACACTAATGGATTTAAGTGGGAAATTTTGTCAACAAAAGACAACAGCACAATTTCATTATAAATGTACATTACCTTCTATTGGAGGCATATTCACTCCTTTCTTGAGCTATGCCAACACTGATGCATCGTCCGAACCATTTTTTATTATCCAACCCAAGAGCCTATGAGTACAAAAGAAAAATTATTTTCAGCTCAATGTCATTGCATAGAACAGGGGTTCAGCAAACATAGACAGCAGATGATGAAATACAGCAAAACAGGCAATATATAAGAAATCCCAGAAAAAACAATGTCAATCTAATAGGCCATGTTCTGAACTAAGCAGTAAGTTAATTTCCCAATAGTCCGATATATGTTATGGTTTAAAAGTTAGTGTTATATAGGATGTGTGACAGACTTGTTAACGCAATTGAAGAGTCACATTTGTACCAAACCCCGGAATCAAATCCTGGGAGATACAAATGGCTAGCTGGTAAGCTAAATCAGCTAGTGTATGGTTTGGGCATTTTCGAACTATATATTATTCAGCAGTTTGGAATGATAGGAAGTGATGCTAATCATTATATACTATATCAATATTATCCCCAAGAATGTATTTGTCTAACTGTTTATGTGGATGATATTGTTGTCACAGGTAGTGATAAGGGTATTGTATAACTAAAAAAAATTTTCTCAGAAGTTCCATACAAAACATCTTGGACACTTGAGGTATTTTCTTGGTATAGAAGTGACACAATCCAATCCAAGGATGGTTTGGTGATATCTCAGAAAATATGCTCTTGACATTCTAGAAGAAATAAGGATGATAAATGCTAAGCTTGTAGACACACCAATAGATCCAAGTGTCAAACTTGTACTTGATAAAGGAGAACCTTATTTTGGTCTTTGGAGATATAAAATGTTAGTTGGCACCTCATTGCGACTCATTTTGACACCACCTTTGCATTGAGCATATTAATTAAATTCATAAACTCTCTGTAAAGAACACTAGGATGCAGTCATACAAATAAAAAAGTATATGAGGAAGAACCCTAGAAAAGGACAAAATTATGAAGATAAGGGAAATACTCAAATTTTGGTTATTTTGACACTGTTTGGGCAGGATCACGATGCAGTAGATGTTTCTGTTACGTACCTGAGTACGAAACCTACTCAGACAACCTCTCACACACCCACACACGCAACAGAACAATGAACGAATGAATTTCTTTTATTGATGGTGATGGAACTCTCTGAATAAACAAAAGTAAACAAAGATAACTGGGAGCATAACCTCCCTAGTCGAGGAGCATAACCTCCCTCACAGGACTGTAGCCGCCTATCAACAGAACTCAATAATCAAAAGCATGCCCTAAACAATAGCGTCTAGCTTTATTTATATTAAATATTTCCCTGGAATATAGCTCTATTTACTATAATTAACTTATACTAAATATTTCCCTAAGATATAGCTCTATTCAACCGATCGGCTCAGGTTCTTCGCTGCTTCCCACCATTCGGCTCGAGCTCTCACCGCCTTCAGTTGTTCGGCCTGACCTCCCCCTGCCTCCTACCGTTCGGCTCGATTTCTCACTTCCTTCCATCGTTCGGCTTAACCTCTCCCCGCCTTCCACCATTTGATGCCCTTCTTCTTCCTCACCACCTTCCACCGTTCGGTACCCTTCTTCTCTCATATACTTTCTTCTTCTCTTGTATACCTTCCAACCCCTAACAACATCTATTACCTTATACCCTACATTACACCCTGCTGCAGAACAACCTTGTCCTCAAGGTTGGAATCGGGTAGCTTGATCTCATGGCTCCTTTTCATCCTCGTGTTATCATATGAAGGGAACCCACTGGCTACAGCCCTCCAATTCAGGTCTAGAGGCTTGGGTGGGGGCAATTCCTCCTCCAATGACTCCCATTCTTCCTTCATTTTGGTCATCTTTTTTCCAGAATCGTAGGCCTTGAGAAAATGGTCTTCGATGTCTTTCCATACTTCAACCAGCTCTCTCCCCTCTACAGATGTATCAAGAACTGCAAGGCCCCTTTTCTGTTCGCCCACCTTTTCACTGAATTCATCCTTCTCTCCGGGGCATTGATTCTCCCATCCACCCTTCCCTTCAAAGCCTTCATTCTTCCTTCCATCACGCTTCTCTCCCAATGATCCAGCCCTCCTCGTTCGTTTGGCTCCGACCGTCCTCTTCCGTTCAAGTCCATCCGTCCTCTCCCGTTCGGTTCCAGCAGTCCTTTCTGGTTCGGATCTGGCCGTTCTCCCCCGTTCGGATCCTGCAGTCTTCTTCCGTTCGAATCTGGCAGTTCTCTCTTGTTTGAATCCGGCAGTCCTCGCACGTTCGGATCCGGCAATACTAGCCCGTTCGGTTCCGGCAGTTTTCACACGTTTGGATTCGGCAGTCCTCTCCCATTCGGGGCTTGGACGTGTTCTTCCGCTGTCCCACTGCTTTGGCCGCCACCCCTTCAAAGATGGTACCCCCGTTCCGTTTTCCAAATCGCACCACCACTGCTCCCTTCAGACCTTCCCAAGAACGATTCTTGGCTTTCTCCTTCCAGGCTCTGAACCAGTAGCCAGCGCTACCCTCCATACTGATGTCGGCTAGGCGCACCTTTTCCTCCTCTGCCACACCTTGCTACTCGAAGAACTTCTCTTCCTTAGAGATCCACCCCAATTGATCAAACCCTTCGAAAGTGGGTAGTTCTACCCCTTTTACCTAATTAGGTTGGGTGTCTCCTCGGTCTTCATCCAATTCCTCCTCCGAGTTCTCCCTTCTCCTTCTCCGATTCTCGTTAACAGACCCCTAACTTCCATCCGAATTTCCATCTAGTTGTTGGGCTCGCCCTCCCATCATCCTCGTCAGTTCTTGTAAATCTTTGCGTATCGTTTCCAATCCCCGCATGGACATCTCCATGTTCCCCAGTTTCAACCCCATGTTCTCCAGTTTCCCTTCGACTGCATTCATTCTTTCCTCCATGATGTCTTTCACTCCTCTCAAACAAAATTTTAGAAACATTGATATCTCGAGCTACAAAACTCTGATTGGGGTGGTTCCAAAACGAGGTGAAAGCTCACGTTTTGAAGTTCAATTTTGGCTCAAGAAGCACTTAATTTGGACATGTAAAACATAAGTTATGACTACGAGATAAACTGGACAAAATTGAGTTTCTATAATTTGACAAAAGAAAGAAAAACAAAGTGACAATGAAAAATGGAAGGAAAGAATCACTCTTTTCAAGGGAGGCAATACACAAAAGATGGAAAGTCCTTTGATACAGTCAAGGGTTCTTGAATCACTCAAGAACTTAGGACAACCACTCTCACTAAGATAAAAGAATAAAAAACTCTAATATTATGCAGAAAAGCTTCACTAGTCTTCTTTGACGAAAATGGTTAAGTTTATTAAAGCTTTAGCCATCAGAATCACAAGAGTTAATGATTGATTGTAACTACAATTTGTGGCAACCAAAAGTCACAAAAAAATTTAGTTTTTTCAAAGGTTGATGACTAAGTGGCCAAGTGAGCCTTTATTACAACTTGAAATAAAACAAAATAAAGCCCATTAATTGATTAACCCAAAACAAAATTTGGTCAGCCAATTTTACAAAGGATTGGGCTATTATTTGAGCAAACTAATTACTTAAGAAAAAAAGAGAGCAGCCAAGTGGTGTTTTAGTCTTCCTCCAAATGGGCCATGATACACAATTAACCAACTTGGTCATTTTTCCTTGAACCTTGGGCTTGTATTCCATTAATATGAACAACAATTGTTGAAGAGCTTCCTTTGCTTTCCTTACTTTGGCCCTTGTCATAAGTTCTGCAAGTCCTTCAAGTAGATCCTTTCCCTTGCTCATGGTCACGTCCCCATCAATGTAACAACCAGGCAGCATTACACATTGCCTATCCTCTTGTCTTTCATGAGAGAACCAAACACCATGGTGGTCGAGTGGGACAGTCTGTAATGATATGACCATGTTGCTTACAATAGTTTCAAAACTTTTGAGTGCAATAGCAAGCACTATGACCAAACAGTTTGCACGAATAACATTAACCTGTTGTGTATCACGACCTTTGCTTTTATCTTAGGCAGTATTGGCAACGACAATAGCTTCCAAAACAGAAGAGTCATAGGACAAAGCTGCCTGAGTGAGAAGACGTTCTTCCCAAATATGTTCGCCAACACATACCTCCAAAGAGTGGAGTGGGTTCCGATTTAAGAGTGCAGCACATACAGCTTCAAATTTTGGGCGAAGCTTCATGTGAAATTGGTCCCGTTTAATGACCTCATAAACCTCTTGAACAACAATCAAAGAGGTTCCTGGAACAACAGCATGTAGTATGGCAGAGTGTTCAACCCATAAGTTTAGGAAACCAAAATAATATTCTTGAACGGAGAAATTAGCTTGACTATAATTGGCTATGTCCAATTCCAATTGAAAGCGTTTGGCAGAATGATCCTGATTGAAAACGCGTTTGAGATAATTCCACATGTCTTTGGCAATAGAAAATGAATGCAGGTTATTGACCATTAGAGGCTCAATGGAACCCAAAAGCCAAGAAATAACCTGAGCATTCCCAAATAGCCAACTCAGACGTGGTCATGGGTTTAGAGGAGGACCCATCAACATGACCCCACATGTCTTTCCCTTGCACAAACATCTTGAATTGAAACTCCCAAGCAACATAGTTCTTACCGTTAAAGTGGATACAAAGATTCTCCGTAGTCATGAAAACAAAGAGAGAAGAGCAAGTGCCCAAAAAGAAGAACGAAGAACGGAAACAGAAGCATGATATGGAGCAACACCGGTCCAAGAAGCAGGGTGCAAGGGCCAAACACAAAAAAGAAAAAAAAACACAAAGGGGAGGTACCAAGAAGCAAGTGCAAACACTAAATTGGAAACGGTCATGTCTATGTCAAAGGAGGCTCGTGATAACATGTCAGAAATTTGGTTTTTCTCTCGTTGCCCTTTTCTTTTCACTATTCATCTCCTTAAATAATACATAGCATTTACCACTATTAGTGATAGTTGATCCTAATTCCTGATTGTTTACAACCTAAATTAGGAATCCTAAATATATGCAATTATTAGGCTGGCTGAAGGAAATAAATCTTCATATAACATAGCAACAGATTTTTAGGAAAATAATAATGGTCCAGCGGCCTCACTGCCTAACAGTTATCAGTTCCTCTATTTATTGTATTATTTCCTTCTTACCAATATAAATAAAGGACACATGTTGTCTAAAAAACACATGGTTTCCTTTTTACATTTAATAATTTCACCAACAATAAAGCGCCTCCCTCAACAACAAATAAGTACAAGAATAGCAACTAGCATCAGGAATTAAATTCAAAAAAATTCTATAAAAAAACAATTGAGAAAAATATTTCAACAAACCAATTGTTAAAACTTCACAATTGAAATTTGTGTGGAATTGTTGCTTCCAAAGGTACAACTCTTTGAAATCATGATGCAGTTCTGAAATGATTTGCAAAGGCTACACAAGGTCACACAAAGCCTACCTTTTGTGCAGCTTCTGTAGTTGCAAACTGAACATGCCCAAAGCCTCTTGACCTCCCTTCATGATCTCTTTGTAGACGAATATCAACAATTTCTCCACACTCTTTGAAAAGAATTTCCCTGAACAATTTTGAAATTAGAAAAACATACACAAAATAACTAATAACCACCAGAACAAAAAATAATACATACATATCATCCCTCTCCACACTATAAGACAAATTTCTAGCATATATTGTCTTCGAAGTAGCTTTTTGTTCCTTCCAAGTAGCTTGATCTTTTGGCTGAAAATTTTCAGAAAATACATTATATAACATATTTGATAGGTTTCATAAGAGAACCAAACATAGAGGTTGAATGTCGTTTCATCAAAAGAGATGTTGGTACAAGTTTTGTCAACACAAATGACCAAGTGACAGATGTCTTTATCAAATCTGTAAAGGGTCTAATCCAAGAATTGAATACACTTGTAGCAAGCTTGGCGCACATATGATCTATATGCTCCAAATTGAGGGGGAGATTATGAGAATCAGAATAATGCATTTTGTTTTATTATTATAGCCATGTGATCTTTATTTTATAAGAAACAAAATATCCTCTGTTTAAGCCTAATAATTGTAGTGCATCTATAAAAACTCATAATAATTGTGTATTCAGGTATAGGTATTTGATAATGTCTTTGTGTTCTCTATTTTAACACTTACAATTGTCTGAACAGCTTTGGAGTCTTTTTCCTCAGTTTCTTGCTCACAATCTTCTGAAATCTCTGAACATCTCACCGGCTGAATTCTTTCACTACCTTGATATTTGTTGCTAAAATAATTAACATGGAAACTGCAAAGAGAAGAGAGCATAATCACAAGATCTTGAAATGAGACAACATAAGAGATTATAGGCTCCTTTGTGCTTTAAAAGTAATATATTTTTAATTAAAAACATTTCTATTTTTTTTTTTAATAAAGGGATCAGCTTATGATGAACAAATCTGTTTAAATTTCCTTCTCATGAGGTTGAAAAGGAAGCATATGAAACAAAGTTTAAAAAATGTCATGACCACAGACTTGTTTTTTAAAGATCGTCCAAACACCCTGAACAAGTATATTCACACCAGACATGGCAACATATGCAAATGCAGTGAAATAAACAGAAATGTTCTCCAATTCAAATTGACATGTTTTGTAAGAAATTTAGATCAATGCTATTGGATAGGAAAAGTTGTAATGAGACAGCAACAATAGGCAAGTTCTTAAGCAGTTTCATTCTATATGTAAACTACCTTCTGTTGCGGGTATATTTTCGCCTTTCTCGAGCTACACCAACTCTGATGCGACATCTCAATAATTCTGTATTATTTAACTTAAGTGCCTGTGATTACAAAAGCAAAAATTGATTCTTAGGACAATCAATGTATTCACTCAGAAACAGAGGTTCAACAAACATAAAAGAAGAAATGATGACAATGCAATGCAATAAAGGCCATGCATACATATATATATGCATGTTTATGCATACATGTGTACATGTATAAACCCACGCATGCATATATGTACAAAAAATAATTTATAAGATAACGACAATACAGCTTCGGTTTTTACCATTGAACATAATGATGCGAGAAAATGAAAGAAATTTTAGAAGAAAATTGAGAATTTCTGATAGGCATAAGTAGAAATGGATAGTATATGAAAGGAGAAAGAAAACTAACTAGCTGTTATTACTTAACTGTTTGTAACAGTTAAGAGGGGGCGGGAGAGAAAAGTTATAAATAGAGGATAGTTAGTTGAAAACAGCACCTGGTTTGTGAGTTGATTGTAGACAGGTTATTACCTGTGAAGAGGGTTAAGCCTCTGAATTCTTTCTGTACAGATACTCTTACTGGAAATAATATTCAGTTTCTCTCTTTCTTGTGTCTTCTTGGTGAGTGAGAGAGTCTTTGACTAGGTTCCCAATTCAGGAACCTATCAATTTGGTCCAACCTGCCGGATCCCCAATCGGAAGGGTGACGTACGCAAGTGATGGAGGGCAGAGTGTTGGTGGTAGAAGGTCAGCTGGAGGCGGTAGAGATTGCGCTGGCCGAGACGAAGGCGGATACGGTCTTCTTGCGACAGAACCATGAGGCAATGCGTCGAGACATCCAAGCGATTCTAAAATTGTTGGGAGATCGCAAACAAAACCCACACGGGCCGCGCCGTGAGGGTAGTGAATCCTCCGTAAATGATAACGACGGCAGACCGGAAGGGGAAAGAGGAAGACAGGGAGTAGAGCGTCAGGACGGCATGACGAATTGGCGAAAACGGGTGGAGTTACCCATGTTCGAAGGAGGCGAACCCTGGAATTAGATTGGTAGGGCAAAAAAAATTTTCGAGGTGCAAAAGGTTGAGGAGGAGAAGTTGGAACTAGCTTTCATTAGCATGGAGGGTTATGCGGGAAGTTGGTTCCGTTTTTGGAGGGAGAAAACCAAGAACCATTCTTGGGAGGGGTTGAAGAGAGCTTTGGGAATTAGGTTCAGAGGAGGAACATGGGGAACGGTATATGAGAGGCTATTGACCATCAAGCAGGCGGGGGCGGTAGAGGACTATGTTGGGAGTTCGAAGTCTTGGTGGGATAGACGACCCAGATTCCGGAGGAGCAGATTTTGGGTTACTTCATGGCGGGACTCCGGGAGGAGGTGGGCGACCATGTCAGGCCACACGATCCCCAAGACCTGATGACGGCCATGAGAGTTGCGCGGGATGTGGAGAAATTATGCACGGTCGCGACGACGGGAGGAGGATCGGCGTCCAGAAGTCAGAGTTCGTGGGGACGAACGGCGAGGATAGTGGCGTGAGTGGAAACCCAACGCGACATGCAGATGCAGAATCGGGGAGGGACTGCCGAAAGTGTTGGGTCCGTAAGGAGAGGGCCGACCCAAGGAGGCGGCGCCGCCAGAACCACTGGCAACGGAAAGGAGAGGAATACGCGCAATTTGCCGTATTCGGAGTTTGCGAAGAGAAGGGAGGAAGGGAGATGTTTCCGGTGCGGTGAACCGTTCAGCCCAGGCCACCAATGCCCAGAGCGTGGTTTGAGAATGATGATCATGGCCGAAGAGGAGGAGGAAGATGGGGCCGAGGAGGAAACCGAGCTGAACCTCGCCAAGATGGAATTATCGGCGCTTTCTGCCGGCGGGCTAACCTCTCCCAAAACTATGAAGCTACGGGGTCGGATAGGCCGACGCGAGGTGTTAATGCTTATTGACAGTGGCGCGAGCCACAAATTCATCAGTCGAAGGCTGGCGGAGGAATTGGAGATGGCGGTAGTGGACACTCAGCCTTATCTGGTAAGCCTGGGGGACAGACAGAAGAAGAAGATCAGTGGTTGCTGTGAGCAGGTGGCATTGGAGCTGGGGGGATACAACGGTGGTCGAACGGTTTTACTTGTTCGAGCTAGGGGGAGTGGAGGTGATTCTCGGTGTAAAATGGCTGGAGAAACTAGGGAAAGTGACAGTAGATTGGGGTACATTGACCATGGTGTACCGACAAGGAGAAAAAGAGGTCACAGTGAAGGGCGACCCCACGTTAGAAAGAAAGGTGGTGGGGCCCAACGCTTTATTAAAAATAGACAAAGTGGAAGCTTGGCTACTGGTGTGGGAATTGGGCTCGTTGGAGGCCCAGGAGAGTACCCAGTATCGCCAAGGCCTCACTGAGAAACAGAGGACAGAGATGGAGCAAATATTGGGCCAATATGACAAGGTGTTTGCTGAACCCACTGGGCTGCCGCCGGACCGGGAAGAGGTGCATCATATACCTCTTAAGGAGGGGGTGGATCCCATCAATGTTAGGCCCTACCGGTACCCACACGTAATGAAGGGAGAGATAGAACAACAGGTCGCCGAGATGCTCCGAACGGGGGTGATTCGACCGAGCCACAACCCTTATTCGAGCCCCGTCATTTTGGTCAAGAAGAAGGACGGGAGCTGGTGCTTCTGCATTGACTACAGGGCACTAAATCGAGCTACGGTGCCGGATAAATTCCCCATCCCGGTCATTGAAGAATTGTTGGACGAGTTGAGAGGGGCTTACTACTTCTCTAAGGTGGACCTGAAGGCGGGGTACCACCAGATTTGTATGGGTGAAAAGGATATCGAGAAGACGGCGTTCCGAACGCACCAAGGCCATTACGAGTTTGTTGTAATGCCTTTCACACTCACTAACGCGCCGGCGACATTTCAGAGCGCGATGAACAACCTCTTCCAGCCCTATCTAAGGAAGTTCGTTTTGGTTTTCTTTGATGACATCCTAGTCTACAGCCGAACTTGGGGGGAGCACCTCGAGCATGTGGGAAGCGTTCTTTCAACACTGGAACGAGATCATTGGGTGGCAAACAAGAGAAATTGCAAGTTTGGGCAGACTCAAATAAAATATTTGGGACATGTTATTTCCCACAGAGGGGTGGAGATGGATGGTTAGAAGGTGGCAGCCGTCCTAGAATGGGAGAGGCCAAACCGTGAAGATTCATGAAAGACTACGATAAGATCGCCCAACCGTTGACCGAGCTGCTGAAGAAAGGTGGGTTCTTTTGGAATGAGAAGGCGGAGGAGGCTTGGCAAACTTTGAAGAGAGCAATGACCACAGCCTCAGTGCTGTCACTGCCAGATTTCCAGCAGCCCTTCCACATCGAATGCGACGCCTCTGGCCGAAGGGTGGGGGCAGTTCTGATGCAGGGCAGGAAACCCATAGCCTTTTATAGTAAGGCCTTATCTGAGGGGACGTTAAGTAAGTCTATTCACGAAAAAGAATTGATGGCCCTGGTGATGGCCATACAGCATTGGAGGCCTTACCTCTTAGGGCAGTGTTTTGTAGTCCACACCGATCAGAAGAGTCTCTGATACTTGCTAGAACAGCGCATCACAACCCAAAACCAGCAGAACTGGATTGCCAAGCTGATGGGCTACGATTTCGAGATAGTATACAAAGTTGGGGCTACAAATAAGGCGGCAGATGCTATGTCAAGGAAGAGTGAGGGGGAAAATGAAGAGGAGAAAGAACTGTGTGTGGTGGCCAGACCTTTCTGGCAGGATTTCGGAGAGATAGTACGGGAAGTGGAGGCGGATGAGGTGTTACAAAAAGTGATAGAAGAGATTAGAAGGGATCCTAATACTCACCCAACTTACACCCTGGAACACGAGAGACTCCACCAAAAAGGCAGGCTGGTGCTGTCGGCACAGTCTACATGGATTCCCAAGCTAATAGCGGAATTCCATGTCACGCAGACAGGGGGCCACTCAGGGGTGTACCGAACCTACAGACGCATAGCCCAATCGGTGTACTGGACTAGAATGAAGAAAGACGTGACGGAATTCGTAGCCAGATGCGTTGTATGCCAGCAGCATAAATATTTATCCTCCTCACCTCAAGGGTTGTTGCAGCCTCTGCCAATTCCGAATGCAGTGTGGGAGGAATTGAGCATGAATTTCATCGTGCGGCTACCTAAATCACAGGGGCACGATGCTATATTGGTGGTGGTGGACCGACTGAGCAAATACGCCCATTTCTTACCACTTAAACACCCCTACTCAGCCAGGATAGTCGCGGATGTTTTCATCAAAGAAGTCATTAGGTTGCATGGGATTCCTCAATCCATTGTGAGTGATTGGGACCCATTGTTCCTAAGTATTTTCTGGAGGGAATTGTTTAAGGGTCAGGGGACGAAGTTGAAGATGAGTACCGCTTACCATCCCGAAACGGATGGGCAAACGGAGATCTTGAATCGGGTGCTGGAAGGGTATCTCCGGTGTTTTTGTTCGGAACAGCCACGAGGATGGATGACGGTGTTGCCTTGGGCTGAGTATTGGTACAATACCAGCTACCAAGGAGCTATAAGGTGCACCCTGTTCGATACAGTTTATGGGAGACCACCCCCCTCACTACACAGATTCATTCCAGGAGAAACGTTAGTTGAGGCAGTGAGTCAAGAGCTTCAGACCCGAGGTGAAGCTTTGAGACAGTTGCGGGTACATTTGGAGAAAGCACAAGAGGCGATGGTGAGACAACCAAACAAAAAAAAGGAAACCAACGAATATGGAGGTTGGAGATTGGGTTTATCTGAGGATAAGGCCCCATAGGCAGACTTCAATGCCAACCAGGCTCCACCCAAAGTTGGCGGCTAGATATTTCGGGCCATTTCAGATCATCCAGCGGGTAGGGGAGGTAGCATACAAGCTGCAGTTACCAGAGGCAGCGCGGATCCACCCAGTTTTCCACGTGTCGCAGTTGAAGAAGGTTGTAGGCGAACGAAGAGTGGAGAAGGAGTTGCCGCTAGACTTGCAGGCGGAAGGACCGTCATTCTGGCCAGTGGGCGTTCTGGGAAGAAGGCAGACACAGCAAGGTGGGGAGACAGTGCCACAGTTGTTGATAGAGTGGTAGGAAGGGGGTCCAGATGGGGCAACATGGGATGATGAAGTAACCATCACGGAGCAGTACCTCGATTTCAACCTTGGGGACAAGGTTGAGCTTTAGGCGAAGGGTATTGATATGCATAAGCAGAAATGGATAGTATATGAAAGGAGAAAGAAAACTAACTAGCTGTTATTACTTAACTGTTTGTAACAGTTAAGAGGGGGCGGGAGAGAATAGTTATAAATAGAGGATAGTTAGTTGAAAACAGCACCTGCTTTGTGAGTTGATTGTAGATAGGTTATTACCTGTGAAGAGGGTTAAGCCTCTGAATTCTTTCTATACAGATACTCTTACTGGAAATAATATTCAGTTTCTCTCTTTCTTGTGTCTTCTTGGTGAGTGAGAGAGTCTTTGACTAGGTTCCCAATTCAGGAACCTATCAATTTCTAACTGAAACTTAGTAATGGTAGTGATATATATATATAAGAGAGGAAGGTTCTGTCCGAAGTGTACTGAAAGGTATCTAATAGAAGTAATAAGAGACCTGCACTGCAAGCTTTAAGTTACACACACGTCGATATCTGACCTCAATCAAACATTTAAAATTAGAGGTGCTATACATTCTTAAAAACAGATGGCAGGAACTTCTTTCTAGTGCATAGTCATGAACCCACCATCCCCAATACAATTCTATTCACATATTAACCAAATATAGCACAATTATGATGCCAAACCATCGTGAGATTTAAATGACAAGGGCAATCTATCACTGTATTCACAGATTAACCCAATACATCTTGAAGACAACCCCAATTTGAAACCATGTCTCCTAAAACTAAGTATACCGTGGCATTTTGCTTCACGATTCAAATTCATTGAAAACACTAGGAATGAGACAAATATTTCACTGAATCAAATTGCTATCTTTTTATCCCTGAAAAGTAAAAGTAACTGCCACTTTCAAAGGTGCAACCATCTGCCAAAACCTTCCAGCCGTTATAAAACTATTTGCACACACCACACAAGGTGACAGCTTACTTTTAGCGCTGCTTCTTCTGTCGCAAACTCAACATGACCAAAGCCTCTAAACCTCCCTTCATCATCTGTATGTAGACGAACATCAACAATTTCTCCACACTCTTTGAAAAGATCTTCCCTGAAAAATTCAAAATTAGAAAAATAAAAAAAAAAAAAAATTGATATGCACCTACCATAAAAGTAATACATACAGATCAGCACGTTCCACACTATATGATAAGTTTTTAGTATATATTGTCTTTGATCCGGCACTTCGTTCTTTCAAAGTAGTTAGCATTTCAGGCTGCAAAATCCAGGAAATAACATGTTATATGACTGATTTGATATTGTTCACTTACAGAGGAAGTACTAACCATTATCAACATCCTTAACATTTTTCGCACTATTGCAATAATTCATAAACCTTTAAAATTTTAGCAACACTATGGAAATGGATTATGAAATAATACATTTACTTGCAGAGTTTTAGAGGCATTTTCCTCAATTTCTTCTTCACTGTTCTCTGAACTTTTCAAAGGCTGCAAATAAAAGAAAGATGCTAAAGTATTAAATTTTGCAAAATAAACAATTACATGCACAATGTCCAAGATTCTCACATATGTAGCCATATGTGGCTCGTCAATAAAATCAGAGTTATCGTCATCATGGTTGTTGTCATCTGAACTATCACTAGAAGAATCACTTTCAACATTTTTTGAGTCACATTCTTGAGCATCTAATGTGGTGTCCATCTTCAGAACAGAAAATTTGATTGATAAACAATTAAAATAAATGAACATATAACAAAATGAAATTACAAATATAGTGGGTAAAATTTGATTGAGTGAACAGTTTATATACCAAAACTTCCATTGTTTTCTCTTCTGTTTCTTCATATCTTTCTTCAGAGTTATCACCCTCGTAGATATTGATATCCTCCTGAAACTAACACATGATAAAACATTTACCAAATCAACACGATCAGTTCATACTCTTCTACTACCTATAGTCATTATAGTTATATAGTGCAAAACAAAGCATCAAATAGATCAACTGTTATCAGGTAAGGAATCCCCACCACCAATGACCTATTCTTGGTAGTTTATATTTGATCGGTCTCTATTTCAATAATTAGTACCTTACAAACAAAATTAAATCTATTATTCTCTAATGATGAATTACAAATGAACTAAGATTTTAGTGAGTACTGGGCCCATAAGCCCATTTGTGCATTTTGTATAAATCTATACCTGGCTACTCCTAATTTTCACTAAGTGAATAATAATTCAGTTTCAATGCTGATTGGAATGGCAAATTTTTTTTCTTTTGTAGCACTAATTGCATATCCTAAAATTCCAATGAATAATAGGTTTTGTTTGTTTGCACTTGAACTGTTTGTTATAAAACCCAAATGTTCATAAGCAGGTTTAATTACTAGTTTGATATGAAATTAAACGTAGCCACCATCATGTTAGACTATTTTTTAGTTATCAAATTCTCATCTCTAGCCTATCTCTCATCAATTCAAATTTCAAACCATAACCTTCCTGCTTATCATTGAAATTGAGAAAAAAGCGTATGGAAGCTGATATTGTTTTTATACCATTTGTATGCAATATTCACCATATTTGCTGATAACTAATCTTGGTCCAGGCTGGTAACCTTTAGTGTGGTATCCCCTACCAACCACGATTTCTCATCCCAAAACTCATACCCAAGACCTTCTTGCTTAAGAGAATTGAGTTTAGTAGAACTCGAACCAACTACTCTTGGTATTTGGAAGTTCATATAATATAATGAAAACTCTTAAAATATTCAAAACAACTAAATCTAGTTTGACAAAGCCCAGAGTACTTTTACAAACAAATTGACATCTCTTATGCAAACAGGTCATGACATGATAACATGATCTGTGCATCTTCTAAGATAACTTTGTTATTTAAGTAACATGTCAAGCATGTGCTATGTGCTACAGTGGCAGCAACAATGTGCTTCTGACTTAAGATAGAAAAGAAATGATAGGTCGTTAGGTCGATAAATTTTCTCTTATTTTCTGTCTATAAACATGGGTGGCATTAATTGACAAATAATTCCTAACTCATTAGAAAACATGTAAGTAGTATTTAATGGGTCCTCATTAATAAACATACATTTGTACGTAATGCATTCAGGTAAAGTTGTCAAATTTTGAATGTTATTCAATTGAAGCTTCCATGATGCATAGATTAAATTGAAATTTTTTGAGCTATGCAAATATGATAATACCTCATTCTTGAGCTCCTCAGCAACTTCATCTCTCTTCTGCCTTTTGGGACTTCCTTGATTCTCTTGCTCATCCCCGTCTTCCCTCCTGCCTGTATAGATTTTACATTTTAAGAAACTGAAAATCATAAAACAACTCAACAATAAACAAACAAAGAAAGTGGAAGAAAAAGGAAAGGAACACTGAAAGAAAGAATTACCTTTTTGGGGAAGTGGAAATGCAGTAGTACCAACCTACAAGTCAAAGAAAACGGGTTTAGTCAAATTACAAATGGATAAAAGAGAAAGAATTCACAACAAAACATGCATCCATACATGGAGTGTGGGATTAGATTTATCCTCCATTTAGGTTTCAATGAAGAGAGCAAAGGGATTACTTTCAGGGATTAGGTAAACCACTAGGGTTTTTGCTTTAGATGGGAACTAAGCAATCAATCTGCGAAAGTGTTGGTGTGTGCTATACTGTTTCTCACTGATTCAGCTTTTTTTATTGCAATTTGGATAGCACTTTATTAGTTTTTTCTTTTCACTAATTACTTTTGCAGTACAAGGAAGGACATATGCAGTGGTTTTGATTTTTCCGATCATTTGGAACATCGGCCGTTAATGTTTTGGGATTTGATGATGCAGTTTCCCAGTACCATCCGCAAGTGTTGAATAATCTTAATATATCAATAAAAAAATGAAAGATGAATCTTAATTTAAATCTTGAATTCTTTTCTATACAATGACACTTAATTGATAAATAACAGTGATTACTCATACTTTTACCATGTAGAGGAAAAAAAGAAAGAATAAAAAAATCAGTCTTAATTAAAGATAACGAGTTTCAAAAAATAATAATAAATGATGAGAATCTTTAAATTAAAATTATATTTACATATAATATATAGAAACATAGTTTAAAAAAGGTTTCTTTGATAAATATAATAAGGTAGGATAAAAGAATAAAATATAAACATATAAAGACATCATAAGATAAAAATAAAAGAATATTTTTTAAAAAAATAAAGACACGAATCACTTTAAGAACAATAATAGAATAAGTTATAACTTTATCTCCAAGCAAACAATATAATAAACTCAATAAGAATAAAATTATGTTTACACTTTTATATAAAGTTTACAACTTTAAATGGTATTTGTATTTGTTTTAAAATTATAATTCTCATCCTTATATTTTGAGTAGTTTTAATTGTTTTTTTTTTTCAAAAATGTGCAATAAAAAACTATTTTCATTAATTTTATTGAAATAACGTCAATGTTTTATGAGTGGTAATAATTAATTAATTACTTGTCATTTTGTTTACTAAAAGGGTTGTTATTGTGCTTTGTGATAGAGAAACAATATTTATATAAAATTACATATAAATTTTAAAGTTTACTTTTAATTTATATTTTTGTTAAAAGCCTCTGAATTATAAAGAAAATTTGTATATTATAAGGAATTCTATAATATCTGTAACTTAAATAAATATTTAAATAATTATTATTTAATTTTAAAACTAATAAACAATATAATTTAAATTATGTGTTACAATAATTATACATATTATAAATGCATATAAGATAATATGTCAAATAAAAAAATTTATTATAAAATTATGAGTTAATATTAATATAATTATACAAAATTATATTTTATTTACACAGTATTTTTAGAACTTATAAATGATTTAAATTAGTTTATAAAATGAATTTTCTGATTCAAATATTTTAAAAAATTAAGTAGTAAATTTTAATTTTTGATACTTTAATTATTATTATAATTTAAATTTAAGGTTAAATATATTTTCTAATGAAAAATTAAATTTTATTTTTATCCCAAACTTTGCTATAATTTGATCTCAATTTTAAAAATAATTAATGTAGCTATTGTCACTCAACAATATTGACCATTTGATAATATGGTTAAATATATTTTTAGTCCATAAACTATCAAGCGAATTTGTTTTTAGTCTTTATTTCAAACTAAGCTACATTTTAATCATTCTCCTTAAACAAACTATAATTTTTCGTCCTCCAAAACCAACGGCGTTAAAAATAAGCTGAGGTGACTAAACGGTGGTATGTCACGTCATTTTTTACACTAGTTAATTTTTCTCAGCTCATCTCCCTCCCTCTCCATCCGACTCTACCACAACCACCTCCGCCACCACCTCGAACACCTCCGCTGTGATCACGAGCTTCCCTGGCCAATGCGGCGATCTTGGCCATAATCGACATTGTAGAACACTTAGAAGTGAACACTGCGGCCGTCTTTCGCTTGGTCTCGAACAGGCTTGAGAGATCAAAGGCCGATGACATGGAGGAGATGAACTCGAAGGCGTTGAAGAACTTGGGGACCTTGGAATTGTTATTAGCCTCTTCCGTAATCGTCTTCTGCTTGTTGTCGACCTGACATGTGTCGGCAACGGAGGACAACAGAAGGCCTTTGCAGAACCAAGGGATGTGCGTGATGGAAGAGATAGACCGAAGTCGGAGATTTTGAGGTTTTCGTCATCGTCGAGGAGTAGATTCTCGGGTTTGAGATCGCGGTGAGAGACCCCTCTACCGTGGTAGTAATCAACGACGCTAATCAATTGCTGGAAATATTTGCGGGCCTGATCTTCTTTGAGTTTGCCTTTGGAGATTTTGGCAAAGAGTTCGTCGCCACGGACGTATTCCATGATCCACATATTTTCTAGAACAATATGTGAAATCCCGTAGAAAACCATTTTGCACTTCCCCCAGTGATTTGAACCCGTCTTACGCAAATCCTATAAACCATGAATGGCAGAACCTAAGTGATGATGGAGGTTCCAGCTCAACAAACAATCATCCATCAAACACAATTATATGTGCAGATAGAAATAATTTGCCAAACGAGGAAGCAAGTTCAAGAAGTGTGCCGATAAACATTGTAGAATACCCTATGTTTGTGCCTGCAACCAATTTAAGAAACGTGGTTAGAAATCTAGCTAGAGCTTCAAATAGTACAAATTTAAGAAACGTGGTTAGAAATCATAGCCACAAAGACCAAAATCTTCAAATAGTGCAACCAATGTCAATAGGCTTTGATCTCTCTGGCCTGATCGAGACCAAGTGGAAGACGACCGCAATGTTTACTTCCAAGTCTTCCGCGGTGTCGATTATGGCCAAGATCGTCGCGGCAGCCAGGGGGTTGAGTTTCACGGTGGCGGAGGTGAAGGACTTCAAGATTCGGCTCCAAGGGACGACTGTGGTAAGAAGGGATGACTCACTATCACAACGGAGGTATTCGAGGTGACGCCGGAGGTGGCTGTGGTAAAGTCGGAGGGAGAGGAGCTGGGAAAGATTAATTAGTGTCAGAAAAAAAAATGACGTGTCACCATTAGCCATCTTAGTTTATTTTTAAGGTCATTGGTTTTAGAGGACGAAAAATTATGGTTTCCTTAAGGAGAATGATCAAAATGTAGCTTAGTTTGGAAAAGAGACTTAAAAACAAATTCGTTTAATAGTTTAAGAACTAAAAACATATTTAACCCTTAATATGCAAATTGTGTTTTTACTTGTGTATTGACAGATGGCATAACACATTAATGTCGTTTCACACATTAACATTATTTTATCACCATAATTATATTTATTGATAATATTTTTAAAAGAATTATTTAAAATTTGACTTTTTAGTGTATATAAAAGATAAGATACCTTATTCTCCTCAAAATAATTATCAAAATTTGCTCCAAAGTTTAATTTAAGTTTAGATGTCTTAAATAATAACTAAATTTCAAATAAAATAATAAGTAATATGTAAATTAATATGTAAAATAATAAATTTTATTACAAAAATTATATTTTAATTCAATAAAATGTTGTAATATATATGTGTGTATATATATGTGTGTGTTAGTTAATTATAAAATAAATTTTTATATTAATATTATTCTTTAATTAAAATGCAAATAAACCTATTTTTTTTAAAATGAACTTAATATGACTTGTTTTAAAAAAAATATTTTTGTATATATAGTACAAATACAGTGATACTTTGTATTTATAATGTAGTAAAACATTTCAATTTTATAACAATAGAAAAGAAATAGAAAATAAATGAAACATTTGAATTTTATAACAATATACTTTGTACTTACATTTTTATTTTTATTCTATGGTCTTGTAAACAAATAAATTATTTGTTACAAGTTTTTTCACTTTATATTTTTATATTATATATGTAGATTATATATTATATATGTAGATTATATATTATATATAATGTATTTTTTCCAGCAAAATAAAAATAATCTAATATTAATTATATTTGCTCTTAGTCTCTTAATTTCATACAAATTAAATTTTGTTAGTATGAAATTTTGAATTAGTCCTCATTACATCTCGTTATCAAAATGTGCTAAATATTTATTAATGTGATAAACAACATTATTATGTGTGTTTTCAGGTACTTTGTAACACCTTAATGAAATATTATGTGTAAACAAATATATAGTACAATTTTTATAAAAATGTTCTTGTCAAATTTTTTTATTTTATTTTTATAGCATCGCGGAACAAAATCATAAACATATTATGTTTGTACATCACACAAGACAAATATTAATTGTCTTTTTCAAAACTAAAATTAAATACATTTAAATAAAAGGTTTAATCATTCTGATAGTCTCTGTTTATGTGTTGGGTTTTGTCAAATTAGTCTCTTTCTTTCTTTTTTTGTCTCAATTGAGTCCCCAAATGTGAAAAATCAGTGCAATCGGTCCTTGTCTTTAAATTTAGTTAACGAGGTTAAAATTAAAATAAGTTGTCGCTGTGACCTAGTTTTATTAAATTAAATAACAGATGGAGGGCATGATACGTGAAATATGATACATTAAACAGTGAAATATGATACATTAAACAATTAAAGAAATAGATTTTTGATAAAAATTGAAATTGGAAATCATGAAATTAGGGTTCTAATATTCCAAATTGGGAATACATTCATTGAGAGACAACTAAATTAGGATTGACAGAGGATCAAAATGGAGAGGGATTGAGCGAGGTTCTTCCTATTATTGTTTTAGGGATTGAGCGAGGTTTCTCTTGTATTGCCGTAGTGGATTTAGGCAAGGTGGCCTTCACATTTTGGATTTCATGGAAGTATGAGTTGGTTGAAGGAGATCTCCCCGAAGGAAGGAAGGAGGCATGATTTCTTTTCTTTCAAAACTTAAGGTTTCACGTGATTTGGGATTAGGGATTTTTATGCGATTTAAGGTTTTTTTTCACAATAACTGTCACGATTTGTCCATTGTGGTCCATGGCGGTGGTGCCAAGATGGTGTGAGGACTCTATGAATCCTAAATTTTTTTGCAACACCATCTATTACTATGTGCACCGATGCCAAATTAGAGCCAATGAAGGTCTTGGGTAGGAATTGACACTATTTTATTTTTGTTGATAAAGTGCAAACCATACTACTTAAATATTATTTCATGCATTTTCAAAATTAATATAAAAATTAACATAAAATAATTTTTATTCATTTTTTTAATACTTTCTACATACTAATACACATCGTAATTAATTATTTAAGCCACAAAATATAAAATAAAATATAAAATACTTTTATTTTCTGCGAATTTTAGTAAATAACATTTTTATCATATAAAAAATCTTTAATATTATTTAATAACGATAATAACATAACTTTTAAAAGAATATATATATTAAACTGCATAAACATTTGAGATATAAACAAAATTCAATTTCACATTTAAAAACTAAAAATATATTTATCTATTAAATTTATATATCAATTTTACGTATGTAAACAAAAAATACGTAAACCTAACCTAACTCACAGCACTACCATTATAAGAAATATATTAAAAGAATATAGTTGACATGTTAAAATATTATATTATAGTAGTCTCTTAATAAAGAACAAATATTACAATTAGATAATTTCTTAACTTATGATATCCTTTCCATTAAATAGACCTTAAAAATTAAGAAAATATTGAAAAAATAATTAAATTGTTTTTCATTTGGTTTCAATTATACTTTTTGTCTTTAGATGTTTTTATGTAAAAAGGAAGGACCAATTCAAATTATTTTTCTATTAATTGTTGTATTTAAGTAATAATATAAATACTCATAACTAAAATAAAAATTAAAAAAATATAAACAAAACAGATACTTTGGGATGTTTCGTTCAAAACGTATTGTGTTTTTTCTATAACATAACAAAAATAATAAAATTAGTTTTTTTCTAATGTGAAACTTCTTTTGTCATATTAATTACATATTTTTAATATTCAAACAAATTAATTATAAACAGAATGGATTTTGCTTACTTCGAAATAATTGAAAGTATACATTGGAAATGAACCTACGAAATTAATGTGTTTTTGGGAATTGAAGGCACATTTATTGTTACCTCAATCCAACACCACTCTCAGCTTCTACCTTTTCTGGTTGGAATGTGAAAAAGTCCGTTCAACAACATTTTAATGATAAAGCAAATATACCATATCTTTCAAATCGATAAATCAATGTTTTTGTATTTTCTTATGGAACCATATTTAATAATTATATATGTATGGTTGAAAATTAAGAATTTGTTCATTTTTATTCAAAGGCAGTGAAAAGAATCATTGTTAAGATTAAAAACAAAAAATAAAAGTAAATTTATTTTGTTATAGAACTATTTTTTTATTTTCTCGGTATAACAATTATTATAAATCAAATATTCCGGTCAAAGTTAATGTGGTTTGAAATAAAAGAAAATATTTTAATTTAATTTTTTCTCTATTCTTCGTTTTTCTCTTCTTCTTCTTTTCAAACATTTTTTTCTAATATTTATCTATTTTTGTATTTAGTCACTTAAGAATTAATATGTGATCCACTTTCAAGACAGTAAGTTATTAATTATTTTATAGATTTTACCTCATTTTATTTTTTTATATAATTTTGTTATCAATTTTAGTAAAGTTAGTTGAAAAACAGATAATCTCAACTACATACTAAAATTTTGTTATATTTTGATATTTTGTTTCAGGTCCTTAGTTTTGAGTGGTCTACTAGTGTTTGTATTTTTTAATGTTTGTCTTAAGGATAATCATAGTAAGTAAGAGAAGTTATTATGTTTTTGTTATAGAATATTAGGATAGGTGAACTACATATGAAGGAAAATTGGTAACTATATTTATGTTCATATACAGTGATCATGATTGATTGAAGATCTATGTAAATATTTGAACTTTAGTATTGTTAAGTTTTGTTTGACGAAGGATTATTTAAAATGTTTTGAATTTGATATTGTTGTTGATACGTTGATATGGTAACTAAAATATGCATGTGAATTAAATGATTTTTGTGATTTAAGTTTAGAATCTTCTTTATGATAGTTTACAATATTGATGAGTATAAATAAGCATACATTAAATTAAGAGACAAAGATTTAATTTGAGTAAAAAATGATGATTGAGTAAATTATAATTTGAATTCATCATTTGAATTGTTTAGAAAATTGCATTATTAAAATGCTTTAGAAATTATTCTTGAAAGTTTGTTTGATTTTGTTGTTGGAACTGATTTTGTTGATATTTTCACTTAAACGATACTCTTTTGACTCAAGCGAAAATATAGTTGAAAATAACTTTGCTTTTAGTCTTATTTTCACTAGCAGGACAACTCAACACAAATTTTGCCTCATTTTTACTCAAATAAACACATTTTCGCTCAAACAAGATTAGATGGTGAAAAGTTGAAGTATGAGTTTTTACACCCATAACATGTGTAAATGTGTGACTTGGGTTGTGATAAACTTATATTGATTTCATGATTTGTGGGTTTGTTTGTAAATCTATATCTCGAATTTGATAAGATATTAATATATAGTAGGATGTACTTACGAGTGTTTTAAAAGACATGAATTGATATTCTGCTTGTTGAATATCTTTAATGAATAATATCCATATGTGATCTTTATGATTATTTTAATATCGGTGTTTTCATGAGATTGAATTGTTTTAAGTTGTCTAATTATAATGTTTTCTATATATATTCTCAAAGTTAAAAATTTGTTCAATAATTTATCTTTGCATATATTATTGTGATATCACCTACTATGAGAATACTATGTATATAAACAAATATAGGTGAAAAAGCACGAACACTGTATACACAAACAAAGTATAGGTAAAAAATATAAGAGCAACTTTCTTAATAAAAATATATAGAATTTTGCTTTTAATTTGACTTATCTTTTATATATATATATATATATATATATATATATATATATATATATAATGTAAATTTAAATTATATTTTTTTATTGATATAAGTTTTGTATCAGTCTTTGAGTTTATAAGTAAATAGTCTAGGATGTTACATGCTAAACATAGTTTAATTTGCAAATATCATAATTTATAATTCAACCTAAAAATTTGTCACATGTAAGATGAGTGATGCACTTAAAAAAAGTTAAAGTCCAATAAAGACAATTAAATTAAAAAATAGTAGAAGTAATTACTGTAAATTTATATTTATTAAATATATATTTAATTTTATCACAATTTTAAGCGATTGATCTTTTTAATCAACAATTGTAAATGCAATTTAATGGGAAGTGAGTATCTATAAGAATCAATTCCAAATTTATCAACAACATAAATGCACTTTACCATTTAAAGTGCATCTTCTCAGTTTTTATTTTTTTTCTTTAAAACGTCAAATCGATGTATTTAAGACCTTAGAAATGTTTACGGAAGAAATGTTTACGGAAGACGTACCACTCATTTTTTATAAAGAAGTCAAATACATTAGGAGAGTGGATAAATGTTGATATAATATATCTTTTTTCTTGAATACAACAAATAATATTAAATGTCAAATGCTGAATTTTCTTTTTCATTTGTATGGTGCCTTACTTAAAGAAGTATTTAAATGCTTTGAAAGTATATTTGAAGAACTTTTTTCTCAACATTGTTAAAGAATTTGTTTCACCAGTGCATGTAGACTTCATTTCAAAATTAAATTTATACGACGTGTTTGACAATCCACTTTATATATTAATATTGAAATTTGAATAAAAATATTTTAAAATTTCACCAAGTAATAGGTCAAACAAAAGAATTTAAATCGTGTTTTATCCATGAGAGTAGACAGTTTTATCAAATGACAAAAGAAAATATTATTGTCTTGGAATAACTTAGTTTTAAAATGTGACTATAAAATTGTACACGTTTTTTGAACATAATTATGAACAATTGACTAAAATATATTGACAACTCTATTTTAAGATATTCCAAATCTTTGAATTTAAATTTGTAAGAATCTAAATTACTTCTATAAAAAAAATAGGATTTAGATTTAAAATCTAATTGTATTTATAACTATTTAAATTATTTTCATACTATATATTGATTTAGATTGGATTTTTAAAACTCCACTCCAAAATCGCTCTATAGTTTTGTATAATGAATTCATCTTATTATTATGAAGTTGAGGTTTATAAACATGAAATGCTTATAATGAATTACATATTAGATATTTTGTTTATTTACTAAAATGGTGATTTTTTTTGACTTTTATGCAAATGGACAAAATTAAAAAAATTAACGAGACTGGTTAAGTCGTATTAGGGTTGCAAAATGTTTCGGCTTTTGCAACTATACTCAGTCCAACCCTTTTCAATGGTGGTAGGCCAAGCCGAACCGCAACCCATGGAGGTTCGGCCAATCCTCCAGAAATGGAGCTGAGGCTGATCCTGAAAAGTTAAAAGTCATGACTGTTTGGCCATTCCCTGCCAACATTAAACAACTTTGAGGTGTTTTTTGGCCTTCCAGGGTTTTATGATAAGTTCATTTGTGGACATGCTTCACATTTCCCTTAACAAAGTTATTAAAGAAAGATAATTTTTGCATACAACAAAATCTCAAGAGGCCTTTGAGCTACTTAGACAAGGTATGGTGTCTGCCCTAGTTCTTCACAATTATCTTAAGTTACAACATGAACAAAAAGTGACAACAATAGTCAACTCACTGATGCAAAAACCCTATTCAACATAGTTGAAAATGAAACATATATATGTTTAGGCTTCACTTATATGAGAATAGGCATCTAAAAGTTCTCATTAGTTTAAAAAAATGTCATTGTTACTTTTTTATTTTATTTTTTACTAGGTTTAGACTTCAATTATTTTTAAAACCAAAGCTTAAACATCTCATTAGGGTTAATTCTTGTGAAAATTTACACTCATGCCATCTTCATGTTGCATTGCCTCACTGTAGAGAAGTTGCGTTCTTTTTCTCCTTATTCTTTTTTTGCATTTTTGTTGCAGAGAAGTTATATTGCACTTGGGTTGACACAAGAACTATATGTTAAATTCATAGAATATCATAAATTATAATTGTATTTCAATAGTCTGAAATATTAACTATTTACCGTTGGCGCAGTGAACTACAACTTCTTTTTAGAGAAGATATATATCTCCTACAACCTCAAATAAGTCTTAACCACTTTGTAAAAGTTAAATGTTTATTGAAATTTGTGTTTAGTATGAAATTTAGTAAAGTTAAATTATAATTATTAGAAAAACTTACGCTATTAGTGTAATTTAATTGCTAAAGTGTTAGGTTTCTTATGTAATGAACACAAGAGAACCACAAGAAATTATTAAGGAAAAATTACTAGCAATTGCCAATGACCCCTGCAGATTTAAACAATACGAGTGTCAAATAAGTTTTACATAAATATAATTTAAGTAATAAAAACATAATTATTATTGTAAATAAGGTGTTAAGTAGATTTTCTTTCCCTTTTCAAAGGCCTCTAATGGGTACTTTTGCACCTTTTCACCTTTATTTTCAACTCCTTGAATGACAATAAAAGGTCAATAAATCCATATATGTTATAATTCTTCCTCTCAATGCATATATGATGTAAATACTTTAAACATTGAAAATGAATAATATTAGAATAACATATTGAATATATTCAAACTTGATAAAGGTAAAAATTTACTTACTGCAACCAAACTTGTAATACTAATGTACATAACATATTAATGCTAGAAAGAACTTCAAAAACATCTTTCTGACATATAAAAAAGGGAGGCGTGATATCCTCTTTGTGACTTCAGGAGACATTTATAACTCTACAGGTGTTAAAGAGATCTTCGCTGCCAATCCACCCAGTTCTAGAATTTTCCGTTGTGGAGGTTGTGGCGACTATGGTGGTTCTGACAACAATCCATTCACATCTTTCTTTTATGCTCCAACCTGGTGTGTGTGTGTGTGTATATATATATATATATATTTTAAAACTTAAATAAGATTAGATACACCAATAAAAAAAGAAAGTGCATAACTGAAAATACTAAGGACAATTACCTTCTTTACAATTGTTTTTGTTAATCTATTTGGCCAAATGATAAAATTTTCGGAGATTTTCCCACTGTCTCAACCTCCTGAGTAGGCACCGGGACTTCAGCAGTAATAATAACTTCAAGGATGACATATTTGATGAGAAAGATGGAGTTTCACTAATATCAATAATAACTTCATTATTATCATCAAAATCATGCATTGTTCTGTCTTGGAGCACCACTTACTGTCTATTGTTTACGGGATCAATGACATAAAACACTTGTTTTTTGTGAGATGCCATGACTAATGACTCTTCAATATTTATTCATTTTCTAGGTTAACTAATGTAAAATCTAGATCATTGATGCATAAATCCATTTACATATAATGTTTTAAGTAAGATTAAATCAATTTTTTTTCATATACTTATACAATTTTCCTTTTTTCCTTTTGTAATTTTTATTCCCATCTCCTATTGTTTAATAAATAAAAGTTAGAAAAATTATTTCAAAAGTTTTAACAAAATTAAAAACTATAGGTAAATATTTTCTCATTACAAAAACATATAACTTTATTTTTTTCCCCTCCTTCCCTTTATTTTAATGAAATTAAAAAAAAGCCAATTCAAAAATCGGTTGCCTGTAATTAAGTTCCCATTACCAACATGACCATTATTAAACATAAAGTACGTCGGAATTCCACTGCTTAAGGATCAAATTCTGATTTCTTATCAACAAAATTAAAATACAAATGGATTTGGAGTCAGTTTTTCAGAAACTGAGTTCCCACTGGCTGGATCAATGTTCACCAAATTTATGTTCGGAACTTGATTTCCAAGAAATCGAATTTCGAACTATAGCCTAGCCAACGTTCATGAAATAGAAGATCAAAATTCGATTGTCCAAATAGTGAATTCTAACCTGAAAAAAAAAAAACTTAATACATGTTTAAAACTTAATTTTCGAGAAACTGACTTGTGAACTATAATCCAACCAATTTCATTTCAGAATATAGCATGTTTCCCCATCTTATGTATATATAACTTTCATTCAGACGAATTTGGCTGGACTCCCACAAATATAAAAATCATTTCATCTTATATACATATAAATATAAAAATTATTTCATTTTATATACATATAATTTTTTTATCGTCCAAAATTTTACAAAACAGTGCAAATATTACTACATTATTTTTCTCCATCTTAAAATATTATATTACTTTATTTAAATATACTATTTTTAATTAAACTCGAAATGAAAAAAAAAAGTTCAGGAAAAAAACGAAACCAATCCTGTTTAGGTTTGGAATTCCTGACAACCAAATTCTCACTTGCAAGCAAAACCATTCTATATAAGTAAATATCATCTACAGTGGACAATCTGGATAATTCTGTTTCTGAACAGTGCCATTCTTTTCTCATAAATGTTCTAACCATATATAATTATATATTCTTCTTCCTTCAGTTAATACTTTGCTTTCCATTCAAGAGTTAGTTAACAGTTAATCAGATATAACCAGATTTTTTCAATTTATTTGAATTTTTTATCCAAAGATTTCATACAATTTTCATTTTTTACAAAAGAATGTCAAGTGAGTTAATCTGCTCTGTACAAGTTAGTTTATAGGTGGATTTAACTGATTGTTATAAATCAAAATTTTTATAATCTAATTTAATTCCTCAACGATATAGATTAGATAAGTTGATTCACATGTTTTATTTTTTAATTTATTTTATATTTATTATTATATAATTAAAGTGAATTAATTTGATTTATTTTATTAATGTAGGAAAATTAGATTATTAACTTATTTTTTTAAATATAATTAAAATGATAATTTATATAATTTGATAAACCAATAAATTAAATATCCAAAATATATAAACATTATTAGATAATATTTTAATATTTAAAAAATCATATTATTAACCTACATAATTTTAATAAAAATAATAAAATACTATTATTATAGATTAATCTATATTTAACCTAAATTCATTTAAATCAATATTAAGTAAGTTGTTGAATTTAATTCATATTTAAAAAAAATTAAATTTTTTTCCATCTGATCCAAATTAAATGCATGATAAACCAAACTCACTCATAAATTTTAAAACAATCTTCTTATATTAATGTTTTCTTTTTGGGTTTTGTGTCTCTTTTATTATGTCTATCTTATTGGTATGTGTGTCTCAATAGAAGTCAAATATACGTGCAGTCGCAGGTACATTCTATAATGGAAAGACAAATTTACCCTTCTAAAATAATTAATTTCAATTTTCTGTACAGAAGATAGAGGGTATATTTGACTTTAAAATTTTGTCCTCGATTTGAACGCATACGTGTATGTATAATAATCATATACCTTTGATTTGTTGGTTCATTATAATAGAGAAAGTGACAACAATATAAAAGAATGCATGATGTGATTTTCAAAGAATTAGGTATTGCTTATTTCAGGAATCAAATTTCGAAAATAAGTTCTTCCATGGTGACATTTTCTCAGAGAAATATTTTTATCAAGAATTTATATTTAGCAACATTTCTAAATATGTTGGTTAAGTTTTAACGTTTTTAGAATATTTTTAAAAATTGAAATAATTTATGTAAAGTTATAATTTTCTGGGAAATATTTTCTCACATTTTTATTGTAATATAACTTAAGTGCTCTTTTATTGTGTAAGAAAATCACGGTCTTACTACTTAATATCATACATATTCAGAAATAAATTTTTTTAAAATTCACAATAATTAAACACAACAATAATGCCAAGTTCGCATAATTACTTATAAATTTTCAATTCATGAAACAACCACATTTTTTTAGGACCAGATGAGTGGTAGGTTGGTCCTGAAATTTATAGTTTAGGACAAAACAGCTTTTATCTTTAAATATATATTATATTGAAACTTGGCACATGTATCTTTAAATAGTTTAGTTTCTACATAATTTGGATTTTTTTTATTTGTGTTTCTTGTTAAAAGATAAATAAACAGTTTTAATTATAAGTTATGAAAAAAAAAATCGTTCATGAATTTATATAATACATTAATAAGGACTGATATAGTCATACTTTTTTTATTATGTCATAATTTAATATAAAACTAGAATAAAATAATAGTTCCAATTTATTTTTATAAATAACAAAAAAATAAATTTTGGTGTTTTTTTTAGAATCTATATTCTCTAGCATGTTTTTTTCCTGAGATGTGCTCTTAAAATATACTGATTTTTAACATTTTAAAATATATTGGTAACATTTATAATATATTAATATTAGTGTATTTTGAAAATGTAGTAAAAAATAACATTAAAAATGTTAGAAATATAAGTATTAGTTTACGTTTTATATTGACAAAGATGAGAAAATTGAACATATATATAAAGTAATCTTTAAAATTTGAAGTTAAAATAATATCAATATTTTATATGAATTATATCTATGTAGGACTATTATTAGCCTCCTCTCCTATGTGAGTCTCAAGTGTAAAATAAGAAATGTAATTCTTTCTTGTTAGCTGAGAAAAGAGAAGCAGAGTTAAGTTGTATGTTATAAAGTTAAGTAATAAGCATGTGATATAGGAAATTATTTTAGTTTTCATATTTTAAAAATGCAATATTTATAAAAAGGAATAAAAGTTAAAAACCTAATTCCATTTCCTTTTGTCACCCTTTTCTTCCTTTCTTACCCTACTACCCCACCCCCACGTCCACAAAAGCAAATAACACACACTCAATCTCTCTCTTCCTCAACTCAACTGTCATTTTCTCACACATACTTCACACGAAACAAACAACATTTCACTTCCATATACCTCTTTCTCTTTCTCTCTGTTTACAGTTTCTCTTTTAAATCTCAAATCTCTTCTCTGCACTGCAACAAATCAAACACCTTTAGAATATCCATTCACTCACCTTTTTCTTCCACATCAAAACACCCTCTCATTCGTCTTCCTCATCCTTCAAAATTTTCTTAGCACAACAAAAGGAAATTGAGCTAGGAGAAACAACAACTTCGAACAAGAAGAGAAGAGAAAAGAAGGAGAAGGAGAAGAAGTACTTACCACAATATTACAGATATTTGTTATACACACATAGTTATAGATAGATAGATAGATAGATAGAGAGTTTGTCCTTTGAAAAGATGGAACTATTCCCAGTACAGCCAGATTTGTCCTTGAAAATTAACCCTCCAAACACCAAACCCACATCAAGTAATTGGAACAAGAGAAGCACAGAAGATGAGATGGATTTGGGGTTTTGGAAGAGAGCTTTGGAATCAAAAACAGTCAAAACAGACCTCTCCCTCTCTAATCCAAGGGCTTTTTCTTCTTCTTCTTCTTCTTCTTCTTCAAACACCAACACCCCTAACCCCAACCCAATCCTTATCCATCATCACTTCCAAAACAACACTGCTAATACTAACAAACACAACCCCATCCAACAAAACCATTTCTTTCAGCACCAAGACCTAGGTTTTCTCAGACCCATAAGAGGAATCCCACTCTACCAAAATCCTCCTTTCTCATTTCCTCCCACTTCTTCAACCCCTTTCCTTAACCCAGCCTTCCTCTCACGCTTCCCTCCCAAGCGTAACATCAGGGCTCCCAGGATGCGTTGGACCACTGCACTCCATGCTCGCTTCGTCCATGTCGTTCAACTTTTGGGTGGCCACGAAAGTAATCATCCTTTCATTATTTCCCTTGTTCTCTTTTCCTTTTCCCTCCTCTTTATCTCCCATAACTTTGCTTTTCACTTTCTTTTATCGTCAAAACACACAAACAGATAAAATATATGGATCTTCATTCCTTCTAACCACTGCATTTTCTTTCTAATTTGGTATAGGGGCTACACCCAAATCAGTTCTCGAGCTAATGGATGTAAAGGATCTCACTTTAGCCCATGTTAAATCTCACTTGCAGGTAATCTCAAACTTAAGTTTATCATTAATCTGTCTATATTATTACTAATTAATCCCATCTCTCTTAATCTTGACTTCTTTTCATTGTTAATCTTTGTATTATTCACTTTAGTTAAAGTTGGGTACAGTTCTTAATTGACTTCGGTAAAAAAACCTACATTATATCTGTCGCAAATTCCAATGGTTTCCTTGCAGAGGGTCTCTCGTATCATTTACTATTTCATCTGTTGCCTCTGCTTCTGCAAGCTACTGATAAACAGCTTTTTCCTTGGAAGAATGAACCATCCATGTTGAGAGAGAGAGAGAGTGAGAGAGTCAGAAAGAGGTTTCCATAAACGAGTAAGACAAAACCCTGCAATTCAAAATGAGTCGCAGCGAATCCGAGACTTCAGTCCATAGCTATAAAGAAACATATATTAGTATTATTATATAAACTGCCAAAGAAAATGGGGAAAAAAATAATAGCAAGTACAAAACACCATCATTTCTCAATGATCCCTTCCTCAGTTATGTTTTTTAACCACACCAGTTCTAACCATGGTTAGTCACATGCTTCCATGCATTCCCTTCCCAACTTCACATGTTCCTCAAGTCACTGTCCTCGACATAACTATTTTATTTTAAAAATAAGATTTTTCACAGATAAAAGTCACGAGATTAATCTTTTCAAAAAGTAAAATACCCCTTTCTTTTTAGGTCTTGCTTTATTTCCATAATCTGAAATTAAATTCATGTATGCTTAAACATATCAATCCTTGTAGTTTTCAATGCTTCTATATATATATATGTACTAGAACTTCAATGATTGATTAGTAAAACAAGTTTGATATTATTCTCACACAGGTTTTCAATGTTGTTGTTATCTCTGGTTTTCTTTCTTTCTTCTTATCATACACTTTATTTTTCTCACTTGCCTTCTTATCTCTCATTTCTTCAATGAGATATCTACTAAAGAACATATTCTGATGATGAAGGTTTTCCAGTGCCTATAAATTAATGTTTTTATGTGATGTATTATACAATTAAATAAACATGACTCACTGTTGTATACTTTTTGTTTTATATATTTTCTATTTAAAAATATTAATTAATGCAAAAATATTTCCTAAACATGCATGCATGTTCTAAATAACTTACATAATGTAGCTTCTTTCCTGCGCTAATTATTCACAAATTCAAATCAGATGTACCGAACAGTGAAAACTACTGATAGAGCTGCGGCATCATCGGGTAAGTGACTATATATATATATATATATATAGAACTTGTATTTAGTTTGAAAACAAATCTACTAGTATATACTATTTTTGGTAAGTAGTAACCTTGTTCTTCCTAATTTTTTTCTCTCACTCTTTTTTCATTTTCTTGTTTAAATTTGAATTAATTATAATTAGGGCAATCTGATACTTATGACAATGGGTCTTCTGGAGATACTTCTGAAGACTTGGTGTTTGATAGAAACTCTCCAAGGAGGTCTGATCTATCCATTAGGCAGGCAAGAACAAGTGTTAATCAAGATATTGGAAATGGTGGCCTTTGGAACAACTCTTCAAGGTAATGGCGTTATGCTAATTACGATGAATAATATGTTAAGATACTTAGTTAGAAAGTTCTATATAACTATATAAGCCTACTTTGAGAACTTTTTCTTGTCAACTTTATCCTTCTTATAACCCTTGAAAGATTTTAGATTGAGATTTTGGTGTTGCAAAATGCATCGTTTTCACTTGCAAATATGCAATTGCAGTTGACAATGTAATTGCAAAGTTATATATAAAATAGTGTGCTTTTTTCTTTAGCAAATGTACGAAGGATCAATCGTCGTATATATGCAATATGTAAATAGACGGTTTTTGGATTCAAAATACATGAACAGGTCACCACATTTCAAGTTGTATAAAACCAATATATTATACGTCTGAAATTGTGAATAATTTAATCACTAAAAATGTGTTTGTTTCTTCACTTAAATTGAATGCTCATCTATATATTAGTATATAGGAGGTGGTTGTTTTAGTTATGTAAGTTAAAAATAATCAAAATTAATAAAAACTATGATCATTAAACTCATACCTAACACAGTTTGAACTTATAATAAATATCTCATTTTTTTTCCTAAAGTGTTTATGAGGAATTTTTCCTCAAGTATTTGTGAAAAAGTTTTTCCTAACGTACTAATAATTTATTATTACCTATTCCTCTAAAAAAAATTACAAATAACACGTTATTGTGAATGTTAGCAAAAAAAAAAAAGAATATTTTTAGTGGGTCTTTTATTATGATCATGACCAAAATTTAAAGTAATATATTTTGGTTGTTTGAATTTATTTGTTGGAAGTAAAACGTTATATATTTCATTTTATCTTTAAATAATGAAAAATTATTCTTTAACATACTTAAATTTTTTATATTCATTTAATACTATTTTTATTTATTTTTTAATTTCTTTTTTCTTGAACAAATATAAAAATTATATTTTTATAATTATTTTATCACGTGTTATGATCCATTAATTTTAAATAATACTAATGTAATGAGCGGAATTCATGCATCAGAAAATCTGTCTCTGAGCTTAGCCCATTGATACAAAGAAAGCAAGGGTCGAAAAATCAGAAAAGGTGTAAATCATGTCAGTTTGCTTTGTTGTATCTGTTCTGAAACGATGATGAGGTCCAAAACTCCATGATGGGGTAATAATACACTCTCTCTGCAAGCAAGTGGGTGAAAAAGGAAGTAAAAGAATCCCATTCCAAGACATTAGATTTTGATGATTGCATATAAATCCACCTCAGAAAGAGAGATATCTCTTTCCTTATGATTTGGTGGGGTCCTACAACTAGGAAACTTAGTCTTAAAGCCAATCACCATAGCTACAAATCATGGTGCCAAACAAAGTCATTTTACCCTTTGAGATGCGTTAGCTATCACATGCCATGGCTTCAACTTTATTTCAGAGAGCAGAAGAAGCTATAAATAAGACAGTAAAAGATTGCTTTCTTTCCTCAGAATGCTTTTCTTCTTCATGCCTTTCAGTAATGGGAAATATTCTTTCCATGTGTTTCTTGTAGCAGGCAAGCCTTCTTGCATGGGAAGCCAAACCTTGATTCCATTGGGAACGTGCCTTCTGTTGAGGTTTGTATAATGTTACTCAACACCCCTTTATCACAAAATCTGTCCTTTTGTTTAGGATTAAGTAGTTCTTTGAACTCATATATATGTTCACAATAAAAGAGAACACGTTCTATTCTTTTCGTTTAGCCTTGTACATTATGGAGACAAGGAAAGGAATAATTACACACTTTTCAAAAAGTTGCTTTCTTGCTCACAAATTCAACCTGCTGCTAGACCTATCTTTTTCACAGAGATGCTAATTACAAGGGTAAATTCATATTTATGCCAATCTTTATTGAAAAACACTACAGAAACTTAAACCTACCCAACTTGACTCAGATAAAGGGTTGCATCTGGCACATGAAACATGCAAATTCTGATCTTCATTTTCTTTGGTTTATTGAAGGGAATGGATCCAAAGGGCCAAAGCAATGAAATATCAGATGGAAACTCATCCTCAGACATTGCAGAATCAAGTGGCAAGAAGCTAAATTTGGATTTGGAGTTCACCTTAGGTCGATCACTTTGAGGTCTCTCTGGTGAATAATGCTATATTCATTTTGAAATATATAAATCATTATTATATATATATGTGTCTAGAATCACAAGAGCTATAGATAGCAGGAATAAGAATCAGGTACCCGCAAAGAAAATGAGAGAAAAAGAAAGCTGAAAAGAATAGAAAAGAAAGGATTAAAAAAAGTAAAAGTAGCTAAAGAAAGACAAGGAGACAAGAAAGACAGAAAGAAAGCAACAAAGAAGAGGGTGGGAAAGAAAAGCACGTCCTTCCAATCAAAGCTCTTTGTGATATTCAAATATATATTAATTTCTCAGTAAGTATATTAATTCTAATTTATTATTGTATATTTGCAATCTGACAAACGAATGTGCAGAAAAAGAGAGCTTTAGATATCTTAAAGTATGAAATGATACTTGATAATTGCAACACAGGACTTTACATTATGAATATTTTAATATGGAGTTGGGTTCCTGATGTTCAATCTGGGCACAGTCAGCAAGAAAATATGAACATAGGGAAATGGTTAAAAAATTGGAATAAAGTGATAAAAAGAATACCAGTATAGTAAAGGTACAAAAGGGACAATAATAAGGTGAGATCTTATAAAAGAATAATATTCTTCATTTCCTAGGAAATTGCAAATCATGGCAAAATCATTTGGTTTCTGTACCTAAAATCAAGTAATCTCATTTGTCTTTCCATTTCCCCAGTTTTCTTACATTAACTAAACCTACTAAATTAATTGTTTTAGTTTACTAATTACTATTAGTTGACTTAATTATTCTACAACACATGGTAGTTCTATGCCGTTCATTGTTTCTTAAACAAAGTCCACAATAATGATTAATTTGACATTATTAATTGTACAACGACGATTTAAAGTATTATATATAGGCAACTTTGTCAAAAAGTTGATTGATTTAATACATGCATGACCAAGTCTTTTCTTTTTTTTTATTAACATTAACAAGCTGGACAGTATTTTATAATTGATAACTAATAATTCATTTAAGCTCGTAAACTAAACAACACATGTTAATCTGTAATTGTTAGTCGGTAAATACTGTACAAAAACTCTCTCCATAGAAAAAAAATAAAGTGATGAAAATATGACATAGAAAAAGAGTGGATAAATTTTCATTTTCAGTTATTTTTTTTATATTTTTATTTTTCTTCGTCTGCATATTTCAATTTATTTATTTATTTTTATTATTTATTGTTTCATTTAGCTGATTTTTTTGTTATACCAAGTGGATTATGAAAATGTAGTCTTAGTTACACATAAGGCTAATTTGTACTATAACTTAAAAAAGGTGGATAGGTTACTATTATAAATTAAAAAATCTTTCAAGTACTAATTTTTGCGAGGTTCATGCATACACAAACATTTCATACATAACTTTTGTATTTATAAAAAAGAGAAATTAAAAAAACAAAATAATGTGTACAAAATGTGTGTAAAAATTTATTAAGTATCAAAATAATAGTATCCTTAATTCAAGGACGCTTGGTATTTTATCATTGAAAGCAAGTAATGAAAGCAAAGAATGGTTATATGAAGAATTGGTGAATTCTAAATCTCGTAATCTAGCTCAATCCAACTTCATAAAAATATATAAAATATTATTTGTTTAATAATTTTACGATGAATATATTATTTATATATATTAGCAACATTTTCAGTATCTTATAAATATTAAAAAATTATTGTGTATTATCTTGTATTATTTTCTGTTAGCTCACTCTTACATGTTGTGGTTGTGGTTTTCACTTGTAATGATCGTTTTTATACGATAGCAAATGATGCTATAGATGATGCTGGTCTTGTGTAGAGTGAGGATATACGTGAAAAAGTAGTATGAGAATTTTCAAAATGTTTTGAGAAAGTAAAAAAGTTTATGTTTAGATTTTTTTAACATTCTAGATTGTAATTGAATTAATTGTTATTTCTACGTAGTTTTAACTATTTTCACGATAATGAAATAAAGTTTTTAATTTTTCACTATTTCGTGATGGTATCAAAGTTTGTTTTTTCTTAACTTAATTAAATACACGTGGCATCCTAAAATGAGATGTTACATCGTACACTGGTATGCCCATAACACTTCCAACAACTATTCCAGCCCTTTTGTCTTTGGCTGAGTTTAACCTATTCTTCAATTCCATGAGATTGACCTTATTGGCGTCCTTGGCTTGGACATTACATTAAGGGTACTCCACTAAAATTTGTTATATGGTGGATACCAAGTCTTGAGTAGAACTTGGCCAACACTTTATCAATGAACTATCGTCCATTGTTTGTGATTATTGTATGAAGGACCCCATACTAGCAAATTATATTCTTCCATACAAACCGCTAAACCTGTTGTGCCATGATAGTGGCTAAGGACTCGACCTTGATCCACTTGCTGAACCAAGAAAAATTTAACTTGTCCTTTTCCAAGAGCAGAAGGACCTAGGATATTCATTCCTCACTTCGTAAAAGGCCATCGGAAAAAGATGTTGTGAAGCTCCTTTTGTCGGTTATGAACCAAATTCTCGTGCTTTTGACAAGTCTTACATCTTCGAATGTAAGCAGCACAATCTACTTCCATTGTAGGCCAAATCTATCTGACTTTGAGGATTTAGGTCGTCATTGTTCGTGTCCCAAAGTGATAGCCACATATTTTTTTGTGCATTTCTTGGATAATGTAGTCAGCCTACTCCAAGGTTATGCATTTAAAAAAGGTCTGACTATATGAAAGGAATATAAAATGTCATCTTCAACAAATAACACGTAAAGATTATGTTATATTCCATTGTAAAATTATATTTGTAACATATAAAAAATCAAGTATTGAGCTATTCTTAGTTTCCATTATTTATTTTTTAAAATATATAATATGATCATTATGATAAGTAAATCACTTTTATTTGTTAGGTTAAGAAAAAAAATGAAGAATCATCGTTACAAGGCTAAAAATTACTATTATTTTACTACTTACTTGATGGTTATAAAATCGTAGTCTATATTTTAGTGTAAAACAAGTTTTTTAGATTATGCTTGGAACTATGGTCTATTATCACGGTTAGATTACAGTTCTTCTAATAATTGTAATCTATTTTCACTTGTACATTATGATTCTCTCAATAGTTATGGCCTATTATCATTTATAGACTATGATTATTTCAATAATCATAGTTTATTTACCCTTTTGAATTTTTTAATAATTGTTTCATTTTAGTTCCTCTATTTCTAATTAAGCAACCAAGAATAAGAGGATCTCAAAACCAGAAACAATAAACCATTATATATATATATATATATATATATATATATATATATATATATATATATATATATATATATATATCATTAACTACGTTGAGGGATAATTACAATTGGCAAGAATGTGTATGTAAATAAAATAAATAAATTTTCAAGTCATCCAACCTAATGTGTTGTACAATTATACAATTATACAAAATACAAAATACAAAATACATTGTCCAATAATTGAACATAGTTGAAATAATGCCAAAAATAATAATAACATCAATTAATACAAAAAAAGACAAGCTCTTTTTAAAATGCACTAAAATAGGTGAAGAGAGCATGCTTGAATAAGAACATGAGTATAACATCAATGTGGATAACAACCCAACCATGCATAAGGGTATTAATAATATAGGTGATCACTGTGTGACATAAGTAGCTAAACATAAACAAGAATTTAGAGTCTAGGATTTAGGGGCTAACTAAAGAAAAAGAACAAATTGAGTAGGAAGAAAGTAAGAAGAAAGGAGATGTGAACCTAAATAAAAGACAAAATGAGTGTACCAAACAAAAGAAAAAAAAAGAAAAGAGATATTATCGTTTTTCGTGGTAAATGAAGAAAAATCTGCATTAAGTACTACTAGAGATAATAATAGTTTTAACTGATAAAATAAAAGTGAAGAAGTTTAATTTTATTTATGAAATTATGACTATCATAACAATATATAATTCACTTATTATTTGTTAATGATTTAAAAAATACTAGCGCTTTAATAGACACTAACTTTTTTTTTATAATCATGGTATATTTTCTTAGTAATTTATATATTTACACTGGAATAATTCCCTCCTGTTTCATTAAAGCTTAAACTTGAATTATGTAAATTATCATGCATGCTATCAAACTTTTTGTTTGTTTGGACTCAGTCAGTGGGAAGGGAAGGGAACGAGCTGAGAGAGTTCACAAAATAATGTTTTGATTAAACAAAAGTGAGTAAAAAATAAATGAAAATAAGTGAAAAGTCAGAAGTAGATTTTATTAGTGTGATAAAAAAAAAGGTAATATAATAAATTACAAAAACACTTTTAGTTTCATTTTAATAAAAATGTGTATGATTTATATTTTAAAATAGTTAATTATAAATTAATTAATTTATATAATTAAAAATAATGTTTACATTTCTTTTGTTGATAACATCTCACAAAATTCAATATAACATTAATTTATCTTATTAATATTTATTCTTTAAAAAAAAATAAATATCACTAATATTAAATTAAAATAAAATAAAGCAGAGTGATTAAAAATTTAAGATAACTTATATAATTAAAAAATATATGTACTAAAATATTTTTATGTCACTTTTTTTTATCAAAATTAATTTTTATTTTAATTTTATGACATTTGTTTGTTTAGATTAATATATCAGGTTATATAAACATTTGAGAGGATTTTATGAAATACGCATGGCTTTAAAGATTATGCCTTCACCCACAACCATAATTAATTATGATCCTCTTCTACTATATTAACTAAAGCATGTCCTTACAAAATTAAATTAATTTGCATGTAATTATGAAATACAATTAATTATCTCTTATTATACTGACTAATGCATATATTTATAAAATACAATTTATTTGCATGTAATTATCAAATATAGTTAATTTCTAATAACAACAACTATATCAAATCTTTCAAATTCAATTCAGAGATATTGTCCCAAAATATTAAAGTTATATGGTTCAGTTCAGTACACCAATTTAAAAATTGTAATTAAATTTATTTGGTTAATTATAATATGTTAAAAGTTGCAAGTTAATATTTTTCTTATTATAGTCACCATTATAAACAAAAAAAAAATCGCAAAATTGTAATGACATAAACATAAAAAGAAAAGGAGTAAAATGTGAAACAAATCTATCCTTTGATTGTATGTGTGGGATTTAAATAGACAGTTTTTGTTTTATTTAGTTATTTAATTATTACTTTGTAAGTTTAAGAAAATATAATTTGTTTTTACTTGACTTTCAATCAATTTATGTATGACTTTCTTATTATGTCAAAAGGAGAAAGTTAATATCAAACACTTCATAATTATAATAAATAAGAATGGAAAAAATTTACATTTAGAGTGATTTCATTAGTAATTAAGTTTATAGGCAATTTGATGTTACAATATTTAAATTGATATAATGAACAACATTTTTCAATTTAAACATTAATAAGTCTCTGAATCATTAGGATTAAAAATCAATTATTTTAAACTTCAAAAATTGCATTCATTTTTGTGAGAGAAAGTGTGTAACTCATGACATACACCAAGATATAAGTCTTTACCCTCTTAAAGAATCAAGTTCAAATAGATCACAAATGTCGTAAGCTTATTCGCCGAATCACTATAACTTCTTTCCATTTCCTCTCCTTTTCAAGTGTGATAAAGGTCTTGTAACAAATGATATAGAACTGACATAATGAGAAATTAAAGTGTAATCAATATTTATGACGACTTCCTCTTACTAAGATCACAAAAACTAACATTAAAAGTATCCTAATCGTCGAAACCATAATGGGCGAAACCATAAAAAAGAAAAGAACACGAATTAGAAGAAATGAAGAATTTCTCTGAAGTTTATTCCAGTAGTCCTAGGTACAAGGCTACAAAAAGAATGAATGAACGTGGACAACGGCAAGAGGCTAATGACCTGAATTGAGAAAACAATGGGGGAGGGGGGGAGCAGAGTCCCTAAATTGACCTAAACGACTCATCAGAAAAAAAAATGATCATTTACATTTACTTCTATGCTCTAGATCTCCACCAAAGCTGGAAAAACCTTGACCTGAGAACCCAAAGATCACCTTGTCATGCAGATTGCCAAATGTCAGGCCTGCACAAAGAATATGTATTCTTCTCTATTTGGTTAACTATTTTACCATTGCTTCCAGGATTTTGCCTGTTGTTAGAAAGCCCATTTAGCTTTAATGAAGTTAGAAAGTAATACTGTAGATGGTTCTCCATTAATCACAGCCAACAACTTAAAAACTCAATTCAATCTGCTGTTTATCCCCATAAATGAAGGGTCTCGAGCTTTAAGGCGCTTTGGAGCAACCTCTATGGAATGCAGCAACCTATCTGTCCGGCAATGATGTCGTCGTCTATTAACTTCCCCATTACTTCGCTTCTTATATCTTACGGATACGGGAATGCTATTTCCCCTTGCAAATTTGTCCCTCGAGGAAATTTTGCCATTATTAACCTTATGACTAACACCGTCACTATATTTGTAACTCCTTTCCTTTCTTTTTCTCATATCTACTTGTGGCACACTCCTTCCTTCGTGAAGGTCTTTCTTCAATTGTTTGAGTTCCTGCTCATATACATACAGTACTATATGTCATCATGGAAATTGCATTCGTGCGAAAGAAATATAGAGAATGCTGAAACCCGGAAAGGTTAAATTCTTGGCTAGATCTTATCTGCACAAGATATTGGGACTAGACCACTCAATCTTTAACATATTTATACTAAACAAATTCACATAAATCCTTGTGTCACAATTATTTTACATTTAGGTAATGTACTCAATTGGTCTGCACAATTATTAGAATAAACAACAGAATCATTCACTAACGAAATACCATGATTTTTTATTGGTTGACATTATAAAAACTTATAGACTGACAATACATATCTAAAACTCATTTTTAGAAATAGTTCAAATATGTAACAATACCTGCTGTCCAGAATTTGTTGAAAACGTAGCACCTCTTATATTTCTCCTCTCTGCCTTAAGAGAAGAAGGGCGCTTAACCCTAAAAATCCCTGAATCAGAATCGTCACTCTTGTTATCCACAATAAGCTTCTTCTCTAATCTACGCACATTACCCATAGATTTATTAGGGCATTCATACTGAAGAGAGGATTGAAAAGACTCAGAAGTATCATTGGATATTCTTTCACAATTCTCTTCACAATCAGGACTGCCTAATTTAAAGTTAGCATTCACCTCATCCTGCAATAAGGATACAGAGAAAAAATGACTCCTGATGCAGGAGTATGCAAATGATAATATCTTAAATCCATAGACAGTAACTTACGATATTGGAAGCAGAGATCTCAGGAGGTTTGGAAAGAGAACATAGCGTAGATGAAGCAGAAGATACCTCAGGTCTTGAAACAAATTGACTTCGCATATGCTCTTGATTGTTTGTTGACAGCTTTGAGGTGGTACAAAAATTAGCAATAGAATCAAATTTCATCTCACAATACGGTGTATATCCATTAGCCTCAGCCATCTGGAACATGTTCGACAAAGGGCATGAATAGATATTTTTTTCACTTTTCATCTCCTTAAGTATCTCTTTCAAAATTCCATCTTCCTGCTCAAATCTCTTGGCCGCAGCTTCCATGTCTGGAGTATCTTCCCTAAGATAAAGTGTGCGCTTGGTCCCACAGGTGAAGTCAAGAAATTCTACATCTAGATTATCACATTTAAAGACATTAAAAACACGAAAATTCCATCACTAAACAAGTTGTGCATATTTTAATCAAATTGAAAAGTCACTTCATTACATATTTAACCCCAAGAAGAAAAAAAAATATAATGCTTATCTTATTATGAACAATATATGGAATGAGGAATTGACTAGTTATTTAACAACCAAAAATATATACAACCAAACCTTTCCACCTACATAGGGTCGACTAAATAAATTAAATACAATAGAGTTTAATCATAAATTGTGGTTTTTAAAAAAATCATTGACCTTACAATCTTTCTTGACAGTCTAACCTATAATTTTTCTCAGTTCTTTGCCTGTAGCAATGCGGCTACCCTACATCTGATCTACTATCTCCTGACTAAGTCGTCTCCAGGTCTTCTCCACACGTGTCCAAACTAGCCAAAATTCTACTATTTTTTAACAATAGGTTATTAGGTTGCAGCCCAACTTTCTCTGTAATGCATTCGTTTCTAAACCTATACTGAAAATGATATATCAAACAAGCACTTCATTACCTAACTTGAGAAAACTCAAATGATCTATTAGTAAAAAGCATTCACAAAAGCTTACCATGGCGAAGGCATACTGGGTGCAGGTGACATTCACAGTCAACATAAGCTACATAGCAGTCCCGTTTGCAGAGGCTACAGAGAATTGTACCCTGAGAATGTGAAGAAACACTTGTACAAGCCCTTGATTTCATTAACAGCCAACGAGCGCAATGTTGAAAGCGCATCAAATTAACAAAAGAAATCTTAACACAATCACGAGATAACAACTCTTCGGGGAAAATGTCTGAATCTTCAAGTCTTAATGTTGCATACAGAAGCATTGCTTCTTTGCATAAAAGTTCTTCATGGGGAAGCAAAGGATCTCTGTGAAGAAGTGCATATCTTTGACTTGCAATAGCCCCTAAAGGAAACCAATCACCAATTGCAAAATTCACTGCTTCTCCACAGTTGAAGCCTGAAATTTGACGGAATATATAAATTATGTATTTGATACAATAAGTGGGTTGGACTATGGGTAGGTACCCCAAGTTTAACATATCCTTTGGAACTAAAATGTACTGAATATATACAAGTAAATCTTACCATGACTAAAGCCAGCATGATATGCTCTCGGGAAAGTTATTACGTAATCCCCTGGATTTTGAACAGCCTTGTAGACAGGGACTTCATGCTCCAACAAAATATCTGGTGGGAACATAGTTGTTTTCCCCAGGAGAACATCAAAGGCTCCATCTTCTCCACCAGTTGACAAAATATCATTAGTATACACGTGTTGTCTCACCACCCTTTCAAATTCCAATGCTGCGTGACCTGGAATGCCATACCAAGTTTTTGATGCTCCACAGTGATGATAATTAACGCTGTCATAACAATATAAATATGATTAAATAAACATGCAGCAAATGCTAACCAGTGCCCAAAGTTTTCAAACCTATAAAGCTTTTATAAAAATGTTACTGATGCTCCATTACCATGATTTCCAAATGCTTGTTGCAATTAATAGAATTTAATATTAGTATTTTTAGATTCTTAACTCTTGAGAATTGTAAATTTTTTTGCCTCTTGAAATTCCTGGATTAAAAGTAACAAAGGCTATATATACGAGTGACTTCATCCATTTTGTAATCATCAGATTAATAAATCATTCAGATTTCTCCTTCAAATCTTTCCTACTTTCATGTTGCCCAATTTTTGTCTTTTTAATTTCTACCTGTTACTCTCTTATCTAGCACCCTTCAAGACACTGGTTAGCAAGACCCTTAGCATTATTAAGCCTGTGATGATGTTATGTAGTAAGCAACATTTACCTGTATAAATAATGATCTTCCACGTGCCAAGCAAACATGCTAAACAGCATTCCAATGTATAGCATGGGTTCTGTTACTCCCTGGAATAAAGACCCTAAATACGTTATTGACAACTATGGACATGGGTTTGGTCATTCAAAGAAAATAACTGTTATACCGGAATTGATGTTTCCAAGAGCCGCAAAATAGACTTGGGCAACCACGAAAATTTCTGAGATCATAGAAAAAAATGTACTTCACCAAGTTAAACAACAATACACTACTAGATCACATTTACCAAAAAGAAAACAACGAAAAAAATCATATCATATTCCAACAAATAAAATAAAAATCTCACTAAAAGTGTCAAAAAAATTACATCAACATGGACAAATTGAAAAAGTTTTACAATAGTAAACAGGGGGCATTGCTTGGATGTTCATCACCCAAGCAACCCAAGATGAATGCTCAAAAGGAGTGGATACAACCTTCTTTATAAAGGCTGCTGAGAGGTCCAAGCCCAGAAGTCACAAGGTTTACAAAAGAAAAAGGAGAGATTCAGCAATCATAACCCTGATATAGATAGTTAAAAACATTATAAATAGGGGATTAGAAGAGAGAAGGGGGACATATGTTTTTTTAGAGTGTTCTTGGAACCTACTGATGAAAGGGTGTAGGGCTCTTGAAATCCCTATAAAGCTTGCCAAATTGGCCAGGAGGATCACCAATCAATTCTCAATAAAAATTCCTTATTTTTATTCTTAATTCTTCTTTTTCTCGTCTAGAACCAATCACCTGGTATCACAACTCCCAATTCAGGAAGCACTATTACAATATAACAACGAAGACAAGAACAGAAACACAACAGAATTCCCTACAAAAAGTTAGCACGGCTACCCAGGAAGAGCAAGAAACTCAAAGAATTGCAAGATGGAAGGTTCAAGATGGATGGAATTCTTGACGTTATAAAGTAGATGATGAAAGATAAATTAGAGGAATTATAAAGGTCGTAGGGAGGACTATCCTGAAGCAGAGGGGGTTTGGTCAAAAGACCCATCCGATAGTGGAGGACCAGACAAGTAGAAGAAACACCAGATTCCGATGTTCACGGGGAAGATGCTTTTGGGTGGCTGCATCTCCTGGAGAAATATTTGAAAATTGAGTGTCAACCAAGAAGAAAGGATGGAGGTAGTATTATTTGCTATGGAGGGAAGGCACTAAGTTGGCTCCGTTGGTGAGAGTCTAGTAACTCATCCTTCTCGGGAAGCACTCAAGACAGTGATGATTCAAAGATTTCAACCCACTATGATACATAGTCCTTTTGAACGCTTGTTGAGCCTGAAACAAACATGTTTGGTTAAGGAATACATCGAGCAAGTTGAAAGATATGATGGCTATTATACTTGCTGTCCAAAGGTGGAGACATTATCTTTTGGGCATCACTTTATCATTCTTATTGATCGAAGGAGCCTTAAATTTCTATCATGAGATTAATAGGGGAAAAGGAAAATAAGTGGGCTACCAAGCTAATAGGGTGTGATTTTGAAGTTCATTACTTTTCATTAAAAGCTAATACGGTTACCAAGCTAATAGGACATGATTAAAGAATAAGTGAGTTATATCAAAGCTGATGTATATATATGTATATATATATATATATATATGTGTGTGTGTGTGTGTGTATGAAAAAGGGAAGATTAAACTTATAAGGGAAAGTCATATCCTGTAACACTTCATCCTTAGGCTAGGTACGTACACCAAAAAAGTAGCTTTATTAATGTTGTAAAATACAATAGAAATGATCATTTTAACACTCACCTCACGGTAGAGCATGTAAATTGTATGCACTAAGCCTGAAATATATAAACTTAATTTCAGGCCCTCTGCAGGACTTCGTAACAATATTTGCAAGTTGCTTGCCATGATAAAATGACAATTGGCGTGTTTGGTACTTTCACGGAACACGTGACTGGGGCTGTCTAATCATCATAATACAACTTCATCTGCTCAACTTTACAGGATTTCAACTCTTCAAAGTTGTTTAATCCACACACGTTCAAAACTAGCTAAAGCCATAGATCTATATTCAATTTCTGCATTGGATCGGGCAACAGTTTGTTTCTTGCCCTTCCAGGTTCCCTCCAATGACAACACAGTATCTAGTCTACTCTCAATGGGACAGCCAACCCAATTTGCATTTCTATAACCCTATAATTTAAGTATTTCTTTTGTCATCATACAACAATCCTTGTTCTGGTTCTCACATCTCATAGCATTGATCCTTACAGCTAGCAAAGTGGCTGCTGTTTTTCTCAGAAATAGTCTAACTGCATGGTTTCCCTGCCTCTATAGTTAAAGCCGGAATCAAGTTTTCTTAAGCAGATACTCCATGGTGTTGCTTAAAGGAGCAGGAACACAGTTGAAATATAGCTCAGCTTATCATCCTCAAACAGATGGACAAATGGTCATAATTGGTCATAATGGTTAAGTTGGGCATGGTTTTGGTTCAATCCAAATTATACTGATATCCAATACTATTGAAGGGAACTACAATCCATCCAAGGTTGAGGAAGTAAATCCGTTAGTGCAGCAATGAGATAAATTGCTAGATCAGTTAAGTTAGTTTGAAAAAACCCAAGACCAGAATTTGATACATGCCAAAAAGCACTGAAGAGATGTTACATTTAAGGAAGGAGACTCGGTTTATCTTAAGCTACAGCCTTATAAAATGAAGTTCTTGGCTAGGAGACCCAATGTGAAGCTGAGTCCATGCTTCAATGGCTGTTATCAGGTAATAAAAAGTATAGGAGAAAGAACTGACTTACTGGTTGCAGCTGTCCAAATCCAGCTGAATTCACCCAGTTTTCTGTGTCTATTTATTAAAGCAATCAGTGAAGTCACATGTACAACCCCAAACTCTTCCAGCTATGCTGATTGAGGAACAAACATTGGAGGGTCAGACAAAATCGGTATTGAACATCAGAGAAGGTTCATGAGAATCATTGGAAATTTTGATAAAGTGGAAGAAGATTCTAGTGTGTGAGAACAGTTGGGAACCAACATCCAGAATACAAGAAGCATTTCCAGAATTTCACCTTGAGGACGAGGAGGAGACTGTAAGAGAGGGGTATTACTAAGAAGCAAAGGCCCAAAATTTATAAGGTGCATAAAAGGGAAAAAGAAAAGCGGGATGCAGGGAATCATAACCCTGATTAAAAGAGGAGAGGGACACATATTTTTGGAGTATCATAGAACCTAGTTGCTGGAGGATGCAGGGCTCTGGGAATCCCTGTAAAGTTAGTTTCCTTTATTGTTTTCCCAACCTTATGCTGCTGCCAAATTGACCAGGAGGATCAGGAATGAATTCTTAATAAAAATTCCTTATTTCAATTCTTAATTCTTCTTTTTCTTGTCCAGAACCTATTATTCCCACATTGCACTCCTCTGGCTCGCATTACATATTGTACATTGTTTCCAGGATAGGCAACCAAGGTAAAACTAATAAATAATACATAATGACTTAATGGCCCATAAAGTCAGTAAATGCTATTCATTCCCATTTCAGCAACCTGAAACAGTGGCCAATTAACTGACAGAATTAACAGATACAAACTTTCTAAGAACAGAATTTTACAAAAATAGATTACAGTAAAATGTACAAGAAAATCAGAAACATTTTCTTTTTCTAGAAACACTACATTTATTTATTGGCAAGGTTATCAAATTCGAGAGTTTACATCGTGAGAGTCGAAGAAACTCAACTCGAAAACTCGTAAGAGTTTACTTCAGATAAAAAAAATTATATAAATAATATCTTAGTTCAAATAGGTCTACAAAATTATATAACTTTAAATAAATAAAATTTATAGTTATATTGTTCATAAAAATAAATATTGTAAAACATAAATACTTGGATTATTATCATTAATTTTGATGCATTTCATTAAATATATAACTTTTAAGCTTGCAGAATCGCTCCAAACTCGTGATTCTACACGATCCTACCGATTTCACAGTCAATTCTACCGAGTTTACTTCCGAGTTAACTCGAAAGCCAGGTCTGGGTACGTAAACTCATACGAGTTTACGAGTTAACTTGAGAGTTTGATAACCATGTTTATTGGAAATATTTTGTTAGATTGTGATTCAGTGAGAAAAAAGCAATTAAGAGCTATCACAAGGCCGTCGAGTTAAAGCAAGGACGAAAAGCATTTTATTAGTTCTAATTAGTCTTCTGTAAAAAAATAAATGAGAAGTAAACAAGGAAAGGAACATAACATTTAAACAAAAACAAAGACTAGTTGAATTAAAACCTTCAAATTCCATTTGCTGTTCCCAAGTTGATCAGTGGGCAAAGATGAAAAGGCACTACCATCAACGTCACATGCATATTCAACAGTTTCCATCTTCCCACAACCAATTTCACTCCAAAATTCTTTCTCCAAGTATGAGGCAGGAAGACATCCAGCACTGCAATATCTTTGTGCAAAAGACTTGTTTGCCATCTTTTCAAAATCACGAAATGTATAATCTCTGAATTATTTACAACCATATCAAAATCCAGATGTGATAAAGATAATGAAACGTAGAACAATGACATACGCAGAAAGAAAACTGACATCCCACTCATGAAAAACACCACTTTGTCTTCGGTATCCCATTCGGCAAGACGAAGGGGCTGCACTCTAGTTGTAAACTTGAACCCTGCTTGCTCCCTCATTAAAACAACCCCAGCAGGAACAGAAGCACTCAAAGGTGAAATAATCTTGCATATGCCTGACAGATTCAAATGGAGTTAAGCTTCAATTCAATCACTCAATAGGTTCCTCATAAATCAAATGTCTGATTTCCAAAGATGCATGGTCATGTAAAAGATTTAACCACATCTAAACAATGGTGAAATGATAAACTTGAAGTAAGGGTTAGAGATCAAGACCAACCACTTCATAAAGAGCTACAGAATTAAGAACTTGTAACCTTTCTAATCAAAATATGGCAACTGTATGAACTTGTTGAATCCCAAAGAAATAAAGTCTATCAGTGTATTTTGAGCTAAAATTAACATATTTTGAAACCATGTATTCAAGGAAACAACTTTGGTTCTCAAGGATACAATGAAGAATTCAAATATTTGGGCTCTAGCGAGCTTTTGAATTTTGAAAGAGCCTTTATTCCACCTCATAATGTTCAAGTATTTGATTTCAAAAAAGCCCAGAAAAGGCTACCACTTAAAATATGATATTTGAATTCCATACTCAAACATGGTTCCGAGGAAAACCAGGTCACTGTTTAAATACTGGGCTTCAAGCACTCCAATTTTTAAGACAAAAGAATATATTTGAATCACACTGTAACATTCAAACACAACCTTCTAGCTTGAAAAAGCAAAGGTTAGTTTTCAGGATTGAATGACACCCAACTACCTCAAATATCCTCTTTGGACTGAACCTCTAGATTACATTCTTTAAATGTAATCACTCTTTACCTTATATTATCAACCGTAATATTAGCAGCAGAAGTTTTAGCATGTGAAATTAGTACGCTCACTCGAATGAGAAGCGTTCTAGCAAATTAATGAAGTGCTTAAGAGTAGCTGAAAGCTCAAGGCACAGAAGAAACCAAAGTCATCCCCATTATCTCTCCTGTTGCCCTCATTGGAAAGATACATGAAATTATAAACAAGAGATGGACTCAGATAACGTGTTCCAACCGAAGTGAACAGCAGGATAGAAAAAAAAAAGAATAGCATAGCTTCCAAACTATGGTCATGAAGGAAATAAAGACTCATTCGACACCACTGAGGAAATCACAAAAGCTAAAGTACTTGATACTCAATAAAAAAATTTAGGTTATTTCTCACAAAAAAATAGGGAAAGAATATCTCCACCATTTACCAAAATGGAAAGCTCAGAAAAGGAAAACCAAAATGATACAAACAGGGATATGAAAAATGAAGTACCCACCAAAGACAAGAATGAAAAGAAAGCAGTAGTTCAACAAGACAATGGCATTATTTATTTCATAGAATCCAACCTAGAGAATCTAGATTCTCAACAAAGATTCGGTGAATAGCAAATGAATTTAAATTGCATTTGGTTCAATGGGATTAGACAGAAGGTTTTCAGGTTTCATGATTAATGAAAAGAAAAACAAATTTGGAAAATGATGTTACTCTTTTGAAAAGGAGAATGATAATTGTAAAATCAAAAATCAAAATCTTGGCATAATTGATGTAAATTTAGCAAATGTCACTTGTACTTCTCATAAGTAGATTTCATCTGTGAGTTCGCTCAACTTGCCATATATGAGAAACTGTCATATTTGAAACTTTTATAAAAACACACTAGTCAAATGTACTATTGAATGATACAACTAATATACTATTTATATAAAAAAGAATTAATTACAAAATAGGAGATGAACATGTGTGAGAGGAAAAGAAACAAAGTAAACAAAAACCTAAGAGGGGGAACATTCAACTCCGTACGCCAATGTCGGTAGGCATAACCTTAATACATTATTAAAGAAACAAAGATGAAAATTTCCGAACACAGTCCAAATATTCAACCGCCATTTGTTCTACACCATTTTCACGTAGACCTTTCATGATGGTATTTTGTCACAAGATCATAATCTTTCACTCTCAAGAACAAAGTATGGTGCTGAGATAGGGTTCTTAAGGACTTCTACTAGAAACAAGAAAAAAGCTTAATATTTTCTATTATCTCATCTCAATGAGTTAGATACATAGCATGCAAGGAAAGAACTTTCATTTCTAAGATGTAACTTCAACTTTCTTTTTCCTAATTACTAAAATCTTCTTCTTGTTTATGCACCAATAAAAGAAGTGAAGGATGCAGCAAGCAACCTTGGAGAATGGGCTCAACATTAGCAGCAGGTAAAAGAGAAAACAAAATTGTAAGATAGATGAACTAGGGTCTTCATGCGCACGTTCGTGAAGGTAAATCCGGTTTCTACCTTTATTTTTGAACAGAATGAGTTTTATGATTACTGACTAATAAAAACCAATTGATCAGAATTTATTATTCTTTCAGTGTAAAATATAGTTAAACTAAAATAGATGATAGAATATCAACTTCAAAAATGAAGACATCTAAGACCATAACTTTGCTGTATAAATGGCTAGTTTGGAATATACACTATCCTCATCACTTATCACGGTGAAGGTTCTCATCAGCTTAAGAAGTGATACAGGCAATGCAATGCCGGTCTTATACATCTAAGAACCCTAGTTAACCATATCAACTCAAAATCTTAAATTGAATACAAAGTAAATCATAGATTCAATAGGGCATACTCATACCATATTTAGAAGCTTCGGGAGCTATTCTTTGTAAATAAAGCAAGGGATCATCAAATTCCTCCTTTGTTGGATAATACACAGGACACTCTGGAATTTTCTCAGTCCATGCCAGATCACTTGTGTCAAACTTATCCACCTTCCGCCGGGAAAAGCTACTTGCATCACCAGGCAACCTCATACCATATGATGCAGAAGTACTAAGAGCATCTCCTCCACTTCTGTTCATCATGTTAGCAATGTTTGTTGCTGTGGCACTGGCAGTAGCAGATTTCGCTCGCTGAAGCCTTTTCTGTTTCAAATATTCTAACCCATTTCTAGCTTCCATAGATTCACGTACTCTTCCTCCCACCTATTATTGTTTTCATCATTTAACAGCCAGATCAGCCAGTAAGTAAATAGGACATACGGTATGCACAAAAACCACAAGTATAGAAACAAAGTGAAACTCACGAGTTTCATCTACTCACAATAGACTGACAAAAGATATAACAATAAAAGCATCACTGGAAGTCTGAAGTAAGGTGAAATAAGCTAAACAAAGCATTGCACTTTAATTCACTTAACAATAAACAAAAAGAGGTGTCAATGCATAAACCACTTCTGATGCATCAACTGTCTACTTGGACAAATAGACAGAAAGGAACGTTCTTCAAAACATAAACAAGTTAGGATTTTAACCCTCTTGAAGTGAAAAGATTTATAAGATGAGAAAACACGTACATCCACCCTTACTTAAAGTGATTAGTGCTGAGGTACTTTAATTCAAATCAATACATACTGAATTTCTTACTTTGCATACCTCTCCACTTCAAAAGTGTCCAAATCCAACAAGTTAAAACAACCCGACCCCACAAAAAAATGTATTTTAAAAGAAAAGAAAAAAAAAATCTATGGACCCGGGGAGTGCTATGTCACTCTGGCATATTACCATTGAGGAGTCAACAACTAGATGCCTCCTCTGTGTGTTGTGGGGCAATGAAAGTCATAAATAGAATGAAAGAGTTACGTCAGAACTCCACCCTGGGCCAAACGGAAGTCATAACTTTAAGTACGAACCGTTAAGACAACAAAAATTGACCCACCGACTGAATGACCGCAACGCCGACTTGGAGATTTTGTCAAACAGAAGCATTTGAATTATATCGGAATTTCGCGAAGCGAAACCCCAAATATGGTTGACAGAAAATTATTTTTTAATTAAACATATATGAAAATTCAACGTAAGCACGCGCTGAAATTCGAACAGTGTCCTCTTCTCAACATCATCATTCCCCCCACCTTAAAATAAACCAAATAAACAAAAGGTGGTATCGAACATCTTCATGGAATGCAATGAACCAATACAAGATATTCCAAGAAGAAAAGAACTTCTAGACAAAAACATTAGTAATCTATTAATCCTTGACAGAACATAATCCTCTAAATTCCTATTATAGAAAGGCGGGGAGAAATAAGTCCCTTTCTCTTATTTTTATTTTCCTTAAAAATTTCAGAGACGAGTTCCGAATCTCTAACCAAATAGAAAAATTAAAAGGTAAGAAGTGTACTGTATATGTAAAGAAACACAGGAAAAATCAAATTACGAAGTGATACTGGAAAAATCATATTCACGGTAACATAAACAAAGCACGATCAATCGAGACCGAACCTCCGGAGATGGAACAATGCCCGGGATCTGAATGGCAAGCCAGAACAAAACGCACATCACAGAGTTTGAATAAATGTAGTTGATCAAAACACCAAAATTACACAGAAGAAATGTCCAGAAAGCACGATCGACCTACCAGTCCATTACGAAGTCGCTCCCTATAACGCTCCGTCTTCGTTTACTCGGAAGAAAAACTTCACACAAAAAAACAATGAAACAAACACGAATCCAAATCGCCGAGTCAAACCCTAGATCACCGTCCTGGAGACTAAGACCGACTCGTGAAAGATATTCAGCCTCGCCACATTCTCCCAAAACGGCGAGTAGAAGGTATAAACCAGGTCTCCGAGAAATCCAAAGCCTTCTACAACCAAACTTAGCAAATTGTGAGATAATGTAACCAGCTCAATCAGGAGGCAACATTAATCCTCCTCTTAGCGGCGACAAATCGCCGGAAATAGTATCAATTTTCCGGCCGGTGAAGAGGTTTTCAGGCGAATGAGAGAAAACAGTCGGTAAGAGAGAAAAGGAAACAGCGAATGCTCAGAAAACCGAAAAAGTAAAAGAGAGGGACAATTAATTTATAGTTTTATTATAATATAATATTATTATAATATTGACTAATCACGGTTTTCCTTAATTTAAATAATCTCAGACGATAAATGTGAGCACATAGCGGTAGTTGCAAGGTTGGTACGGTTCAAACAAACAATTTGCCGTCCAAAACGCGTTTCTGAAGAAATACGCTGAAACGCGAACCATCACGGCACTACCGTTATAATTCGTGACATTTATTGGCGCGCGGAAGGGTATTTTGGAAAATCTATATTATGTTGACACGAGGCTAGCATGGAACCATTCAACGACCCGTGTCTTAAAGTGTAAGTTATAAGATTCTTTGAAGTTTGTTAGTTTTTAGGATTTGACTCTTGTAATAATAAATATTTTGTATGGTGAATGGGTATAATCGAGTTTATAATTCATATATATTTTATTTTATTTTCAACGTACATATATTAATAATTTGACTAACTATTTCATGATTATATTTTCATATGTTTTTTCATTAAATGATAAAATGGGTCAATTTAACTTAATTAAGTTTTTCTTGTATTTATCTATGGGTTGAATGGAATGATAGTATTTGTTTTAGTTAGAATAGATTGATTTAATGAATAGAGTGACAAATTAATTACTTTTAGCTATTAAATTAGTCCGTTAGTATTGATAATTAAAATTTATAAATATTGATTATTTAAGTTATAGTTTTATTATATATTAGCATTCGTTAAATAATGTAATACAAAATCTTACATAGACATTTTATGAAGCTGATATTCATTCATAGGACCTGTGAGAAGTACACAGGCTTATCCATGCCCCCGTTGACAAATTTCCATGTCATATTCATCTAGATAATCTAAGAACCTTTTTGTTTTCATACGATGATTAATCACAGTAATGTCTAGCAAGTCTCTAAGTCTTCAAGTCTCTCATTCATATCTAACTTAAATCTGCACTTTTCTGTCATTAATAAAAATATATATTAACTCTTTCTCTTACTCTATTGACTTGTTTTTCTTATACACGAGAGATGAATATCAATTTTTCTTTCTATCTTCATAATTGAAATAAAAATCCATCCTCATTCATATATTAAATATAAAATTTGAAATTTTTGTCTCATCATTATTAAATAAAGATTATATTCACACCTTTTCTTTTATTATTATAAATATTAAGTAAATATTTTTTATAAAATATAAAAGTTAATATAAAAAATATGATATTATCAAATATTTAATATTAAAAAATATATGTTTATTTAAAATAATATAAATATTAAATAAAAGTGTTAAATAACACTGTCAAATAATACTAAAAAACAAAAGTATCAAATATGAACCTTAAAAATAAGTTATCAAATAAAAAAAAGTTTAAATAAGTTTAAACGATAATGTGAAAGGTAAGATAAATATGTATATATTCATCATAAAAATAAGATTTAAATATGATTAAATTTCACATTAAAAAAAGTTAAAAAAATTAAATATTATCCATATATATATATATATATATATATATATATATATATATATATATATATATATATATATATATATATATATATATATTCTCAATCTATAAAAGAATTTTTCATCAAAATAAAAATAAATTAAGATAATACTCACATACACAACTTCATTTGACTTAAACTCTATCTCTCCTTCCTTTTCCACTTAAATATATGGACCAAGGTTTCTAACGTCACTAATAGTCTACAATGGTCTTAACATTCATCTTAAATTAAATATTATATTTCTTTCATTAAAGTGACATTTTTTTTGTATTGGGTGGACTAACCCAATAAGGAGTTTGGGTTAGGTCATGATTCTAAATATTTGGATGCTTTGACTTAACACAAGGGTTGACATAAAGCAAGACATCCATTTCACCAAATGCCTTAACTAACATGATCTTTTTCCAATTTTGATAGTGTGGGCATTGTCTTGTTTGACATTTAGAAATCAACAGAATCTATGTATTTTGCAAGCATTCTTCAAGAGGTAACCCTTTAAATGTAAGAGACTCCGGTGTAATGTGTGGATTTTAAAATGGAAGTATTCCCACTCAAGGTTTCTTTGAAATTTCAAATTTTACATTTTGAATCCCGAATACCTAGGACATTATTCATATCATTTCCTCAACTCATACCGTGTCTATAAAAACTAAACACAATATTTAGAGTTTTACTAATTATTATTAGACAATTTTGGGTTTTATAGGTACACTAAAAATTTTATATTCTCTCACTAATTTAATTTCAACATTACTTTCTACTGATCCCAAACTTATGTCCAAATTTGCCATTGTTATGAACACCGCTATCTCTAATTTAATCTATGTCTAATTTCAAAATATTCTACCAAAAATAAGTACATGTAAATCTAGCTAAACCTTTTTGCCCTTTTTCACATAAAAAAAAGATAACTCAAAATACAATCAAATACATAATTTGTCAATTAATAACAACAAATAAAATGGTTCACGACCACTACGGATTTTCTGGCAAAGTTGAGTAGTAGTGAGACTATGTACAAAGTTTTCGGTGTTCTCCATAGTGGCTTTGCAATGCACTTATGATGGTTACACTCTTTTTTTTATTCTCTTACAATTATAAACCGCCAAATATCATATTAAATTAAATTACAAAAAAAAAATCCTCACAAATTGCGAACTAGAAAGCTGCTCCATTTGTTTTAGTGATGATGTCTATGTGAGTTAAAAAAAGAATAACTATTTTTAAAATTCAATAGAAAATTTTGAAGAAATAAAAGTAAAAGTGACTTTTAAGATCAATTGCATATTTAAGCCTTATTTATTATACTGTGTTTTAGTTCATCCATGTAGATAAAACGCAGTCTTGAAAGTTGTCGATTTTTGTCAGAACATGTTGGTTGTATTTTTTTTATGAATAATTGGTATGAAAACTTATGAATGTTACCTCTTTTATGTGAATGTATACTAATATTACTTCCGGTTATATTGGCAGTTCGATGATTATGATTTGGTGATATCATGCTTGAGAAGTTTGGTTGATCTTAGCAATGCAAGCCACGGATTTGGCATAAATAAATGTGGACAAACATGGAAACAAATATTGGCCCTTCTCTTGGTGATAGTGGTTTAGGCAAGTGTGCTTAGGAACTAAAATTCGGTACATGTGGTTCGGTGTCAACTTCTTCGGCCATTGGAGACAAATGGAATTCCTATTGAAACCTTCTGTTAGCCAAAACTACATTCAATAGACCGCGTAATAGGAACAAAAACAGTGTGAAAACAAATCATTTTGCAACTTTCTTAAGAGCTCCCAGAGGAAGACTATTTCCTTCTGCGACAATAATGATTTGTATAGAAAATTTGACGGATCCGGTCATAAATTTTCGATTTCGTTAGAAAAAGTGTATGAAAATCAATGAGGTGATAATCATTCGTTTAGTCCTCAGTTTCCTCTGGTTTCACATAGAATTCAATATGGGCTATTCTACCTGGTTGCTGATAGCCAACTGCATCGACATGTGTGTGTAAGGGTTTGGCAATTGAAACCAAATGCTGAACTTTTAACATTCCACCTCTCCCAATGCTTAACTTACTTCCTCTATTTTCTTTAATAACACTGCTAGGCATGTTAGAAGTTGTTGCTCTGAGGAACTTATATTTGTACCTGTTGATAAAATGCAAAGTAATCACAGATTAGTTGACTGCAAAAAAGGACAACTAATACAAACAATAGTTATAAAAAAGGGGAAAAAATAGTACTTGAAAGAAGTTCGATGATCACACTGAAATGCTGCCAAGAGTTCAGAATTGACATAATACATGAAATCTATCTGAAAAAAAAAACTATGTATATGATCATTTAATATTTGGAAGCAACCAGCATTTCATCATTCCAGGTGAAAAAAACGCAAACCTGCAAGTCTCCATGTCCTTCGGCTCTTAATGTAACAGAAGGAGGATCTGGCTCTAGAATAATCTGGATGCTTGACCCAGGCCATTCAAGATCCTCGATAGCTTCCTTTAGTGCAGCAGACTGGATTTTTAGATTAATAATCAGAATATTAGTTAAAATTATACAAAAGAAATATGTTTTTTTCACAAGTGACAAGTTTAGGAAATCGTGTATTTTCCATGAAGTATATATTCAGAGTTGACAAAAGCATAAACATGCTCATCATATAAAAGGGTTCACTGGCAGCAACTTATTGGACTGCATAGCAGAATTCATAAGCAACAACTTTTATTTTATGAATCCAGTGTTAAAAATGAGTCAATTTTAGAAGATAATAAATCGTGGAAACAGAATTTGAATTTGATGTAAATTTGATGTGTGAAATTGATGGCATACTTTAACAGTAAAGGTTAAAGGGGTGGCCCCTGCAGGTTCAAAATTATAGTTCCATGCAGCTGTATCTGGAATCCTTGTTCTGATCTCTGCACAAATACTGGCATCCAGCGAATCTACAGATCTAAAGAAGTGGAAAAAGTATATTGAAGAAAAAGCCAAGAAAACTCTACAAAATGTTTCATTGATCTATCAAGAATCTTATTGAATAAATCATCATTATGGCTATCACATAATGGAATAACAGATTCAACCAGAAGTTCATACTTAACAGAGAAAATTATAAAAAGAAGAAATGTAGAAGTTATCCTTTGATTATGTGAATTCATTTTTGTCCAATAACTAAATTCAGATTCCTTTCTGTCACAAATATTTCCATAACCAACCAAATCTTTTCCCAGTCACCAACAGTTGATAGGCATACCGAACTTGCTGATTTGACTTACGTACCTATATTTAAAACAGAGTGTTGTGTGTGGACTATATGCTGATGGGGCTCATACACTAACCACAACATTCCTTTCCGTCCAAGATTTGTCACTATTACATATTTTAGAATAGAAACCCTAATTGGCAAGACACCTGTTTGCTTACACGTAGGATGCAATTAAAGCATCTTTCACTAGCACAATAGCAGAGTTTGCTAAGATAGGCTTTAGAAAGATTAGGATGAAAATGAAACAAAAGTTCTGTTTGGTTGCTTTCTATTTTCAAATTTTTGCGTAGGAACTGCCTTAGTGGCCACAGACTACAAATGACCTGGCAACTTTCCAATGCCACTCCAGTCCCCAATAAACTATCATCACTCTCATCATTTGTTCCGATTCCAACTGGTTAAATTACACTCATTCCTTGACTATAATCTTCAAAATTATGCAGGGTTAAACTTATGTCTAACTATATATATAAGCTAATGGTCATGACCCACGAGTGCCTCGTTTGTTGCAAACAAAAATTTACACCAAACATACCATGATTCCATTCATGATGCTTTTGAAAGTTAAAACTTGGCTAGGAGTTAGTAAAATGTGGATTAAGTTCTAATAAGACATGGCAGAATTCAAGTCAAGATGGAGATGTATAGGAAATAGAACTAATGGGCTGTATCATCTTCTTCCATGAATGCACTGACATGATTTGTTAGTAATATTCCTCAAGTTGGTCAGTGATTGAGGCTTAGCTACTTTTCTTCAAGCGAGGTCATTTAACATAGCAAGCAGAAATAGAAGTTTGTTCAGTTGCCATGCGCGTGACAAGTGAAAAAGGCAGAGCATTCTTTGTTTGTGTGTCGGAGGGGATATAAGGAGCCTTGGAACAAGAATTGATGTATACTATTATTCTCACTACACCAGAAACTTAGTAATCTTTCTTCTCCCACCCATGTATGTGCTAAATCATGATAACGTGTACATTTTGATGTATGTTATCATTTCTACCCATTGAAATAGTGCTAACAACAACCACCACAGTTTCAAGGATTGATTCCAAATTATGAATGAAAAAAAAAACGAAAGGGAATAGTTAGTTACACACTTGAGAAGAAGCTGCATATCAGGACCTGGATATTGAATCTGAATAACGCTAGATTGACCAGGAAGTGAAAAGGCGTTCAAGCAATCAACGAAATGTCCCAAACTCACTCCAAAACGAGGTCGTCCTCGTGACTTGTAATCGTAGCGAACGAAAAGCTGCAAATACACCACACACACTCCATTGAAATGGCGAGAAAAAAAAACAATAAATAATAATGGAATCAAATGAAGAAATTGGTACCTCTCGTTTGAGATAAACCTTGGCTTGGAGGCAACTGCTTTCTTCGACGATCAAAACGATGCCGTGTTCCGACAACTCCAACACAGCATCCTAGGAAGGCAGTTAAGGAGTGAGTTTGAAAAAAAATGAAGGAGTGGGAGAGAAGGTGGTAATTATCACCTGGTGGCGCTTCCAGCGAACGGCGGTGAGGGCGTCTACTAAGCCTTGAACGTTTTCGAGCTCACAGATAACGTCTGGGGCCTCTTCCTCCTCCATGTCCGAATGGCTCATTCTTCTTCCCTTCCCAAAACCCTTCTTTCCCTTTCCGCTACAAACTCCACTCACTACTACTGAATGCAAGTCACAACCTAAATTATGAAGCACACAGTTTCAGTGTAGAAATTTGCTACAGTGGTAAACGACGCCATGGAGAAGATTTTGTTGTTCAACTTTCCCCTGATTTTGGTAGTTTCATTGTCTAAAGAAACCTGGGTTTCGGTATTTTGTTATCATCTTATTCTATATAATTAGGAAAATGATACTTGAATAACCTCTTTTTACAATCTTTAGAGTGATCCACGTGGAAAAATAAAAGTAAAACGAAATATGACGTGGAAAGGGAGTGGGCAGGGGTTTGAAGTGGGGCGTTTCAAATTTGAAATTCATTTTGGAAGAACGAGAGAAACGTGAAGGTTGAGAGAGAGAAAGTCTAACCTAGAGAGAGAGGCCGAGAGAGTTGGAGAAAGGGAGTTCGAGAGAGAGATAGGTCCGACGGACTGCATGCCGGAGTGCCGCCGGACAACGTTGAAGGCCGTCTCGGAGCTATTGAATCCCTCCAGCCGGTTCCGATTCACAGCCGTCGCAGCTCCGACGTTGGCGAACGAACCGAAGACGACGTCGTCTTCCCTCCGGCCCAGCGAACTAGGGGCGCGTTCTGAGTCTCGCTTCGTCCCACCTGCTTCCTCCCTGTGTCGGACCTTTGCATTCACCGTCGGAGTGCCGCCGGAGCATCGCCAGAGTGTCGTCGGAGTGGTAGTGGTCCGGCGGACTAAAAAGAGGGGTTTTCCAACCGGCACACGTTGTGTTCACTCAAGGTTCGTTTTTTTTTTATTTCAGTGGAATGAAGCTTTAATATATGTATGATGTTGTTTGTGGATGATTTTGGTTATGTTTGATACGTTGTTTGTAAGCTGTAAAAATATGACTTGTTGGATGGCGGTGGAATGTTGTTTATGTATGATGGAGGTGGTTTGTTAATAGTATTTGTTGGATAAATAAATTGTGTGGTGATTGATACTATGGACATGAGAACATAAACATTATTCCTTTGACGATACTGAAAATGTTTATGGAAAAAGTGGGAATATATTTATGGAATAAATTTCAGTTTTTGTGCTTTACCCGTAATCTAGATATTTGATAAGTTATTAGATGAAATAAATGTGGTGGGATGACTTGGGATTTTAGAAGGTCCTTTGATATAATTAATGATATTGTGTGTGTGGTTGTCCATTTCATGTTTATCCTTTACAATTTGACATATAATTGAAGTCTATTGCATTTTGTAGTGTTATTGATTTTTATAGATGTTGTTTGCTTAATTTTACATTGTTTTTATAATTTTGTTGGATTGGTCGTCATGGACCTAGTTGGCCTTGTTGTGAAAAAAACAAGCCACCCCAAAATGAGAGTGGTGGACCTAGTTGGCCTTGCTGTGAAAAAACTTGAACCCAATTACCCACTTAATTCGGCTTTGGTACCAGTTATGTTGGTGAACCATGAGTCTTACAAAATGTATTTTTATGTGACACGAATTTGTTAATAAAATGTTAAGAAATTGTTCCCAAATTACTTAGAAGTAGATCAAATGAGGGAAAACAAACAAGCCACCCCAAAATTAGTGTGGTGGACGTAGTTGGCCTCGCTGTGCAAAAACTTCAACCCAGGTACCTACTTAATTTGCCGTAGGTACCAGTTCTGTTCCTGTACCATGAGTCTTACAAAATGTTTTTTTATGTGGCATGAATTTGTTAATAAAATGTTAAGAAATTGTTCCCAAATTACTTAGAAGTAAATCAAATGAGGTAGTATTTCCAATTATTGGTAGGGATATCAGAGTTCTTGCTTCCTAATTGAAGTGGAGTAGTATTTCCAATTATTTTTGACCTTGTTTGGGAGTTGGGGTGTGTGGCTAAGTACAATTGGGGCAATTTAGTTTTTCAGTACTTTGTTGAAAGTGTGTGTAGTGTTTCAACAACAATGAAGAATGAAACAAGCAAAAGCCATATTCATGTTCAAGGATGTGCTTACCTGTTGCAGGTACATGTTTGTTATGTAATTGGTAATCAAAGACAATGATTCGTTATTGTTTTCATCATTTTTATTGTCATTGTTGATGGATTAAAAATTTGCAGGTATGGTTTTGTCACCATTTTGTGACATCGAAGTCCATTTATAGTACACGGGTAACAAAATTCCCAAGGTTGTTGAACTGGATGGATATGAATATTGGGGATAAGTTTATCAAAACTGCTTTGGCAAAGGGATCAGTGAGTAGTTGTTGATTAGACGAATGTGTTGTTGCAAAGTAATTTATGAGTTGTGTTATTATGAAATAAAAATTGTTAATGACATTGCAGGCTGTTATTGATGTTGGTGTGTCCAAAGAGGAGCTTTGTTATGGTATGGTGAAAGACGCTTGTGAGAAATTTGGTATTCCATTAAAGAAGCAAAATAGAGGAGATAAGGAAAAATTAATTTCTGTTGTAGAAGAACAAACACGGGTAATTGCGGACATGCAAAGTAGTATTAACTATTTAAGAAAGTTGGTTGAAGCAAAAAATGAAGATAAGAATGAAGATTTTGTGGAAGAACCGTTGTGGGGAAGTGAAGATCGTTGTCAAAGTACACCGGTTCAACATGAGCAGCAAACCGGTGTTTGAAGGTGGTTTTGAAATGCAACAAAGCACAATGTATGATCGTATGAAAGCGCAACCCCGAATACGGCTTAAGAGTGTCGTAAAAAGAAGTCCTTATACTACAGGTGGTAGAAGAAAACAATGAGTACTTGAATAAGTTGTATTACATTAGGAATTTAAGTTTTAGATAATGTTATGATGTTTGGAATCTTGTTGAAAAAGTTGTTTGAATTTTGAAAACATTGGAATCCTTTTTTGAATTGTCATGATTTGATTTTAGTTGTCTGTAATGGTTTATGACAGAACCAGGGAGTTCAAATGAAGTGGGATGAACATGAAATAAAGTTATTTGAAATGAAGTTTGTATGGTATTGATGGGGAATTTGAGGCATGACTATGGAGTTTTTGGCATGGTTGTTGAAAGAAATTAGGTTTTGGAATTGGTTATTATTTTTGTTACACTGGAAATCATAACAAACAAATTAAATTGAAATATATTGTTGGTCATACAGCATCATTGTTCAAACTGAACATTACAAATTGATTAAGTCGATGTTGAACTCAGGTAACCGTGGTGAGCAAAAGTAATAACATTAGTCCTCACTTAATTGAACGGTGATCCCATTTGTGTTTTGTTAGGTGCATTTGTTGATTTCTAACATAATTTTGGGACCTGGGTTGTGTTATTTATTCATAATTTACCAGCCTTGTTAAAATATAATAATTTTCAACATGATGGTGAATATTACAAGTTCAAACCGTATATGAAAAAGGTAGTGTACACAAGCAAAAGAGAACATTTATTAATACACAAGCAAAAGAGAACAAAAAATTAATAGTAATCTAGTAATTTATATCATTCACATTATTGGATGTAACGATTGATGGCGAAACTAATTAGCATTGATCAGTAATAAAAATAATTTATAATGTAACGTTTGAATAAATTGTGAAACGGTGCTTCGAATGAAATAACAATGAGAAATTAAATGGCCACATTTGTCAATAACATAATGTTAATAGTAATTATTACCGTAAGCAGTAATTGGTAAATATTAAAATTATTATATTATAATAATGAACTATATGTAAACTATATTTAATTGTACATATTCATGAAAAAAAAATGTAACCAAGTTATAAATTTATGTTATTTATTTGAATGAAAGGACACACATAATATTGAACAACATACATACCCCAAAAAAGATGTTTATTCCCACAGTGCATGGGTTAAAGGTGTGTATAAGTATTTGGTGAGAAGTCATAATTGTGAACAATGTATTCTCCGAATGTCAATAAAGACATGAATTCTGATTGGGTGAATTGAGATTCAAACATATCCTCAGTTGGAAGTTCCTGAACATTATGGACCTGCGTTATCTCATGGTTACTTGTTTCCTGAAATAATAGTATTTAGGAATTTGTTACCAAATTAGTGGCACAGAAAGCACAATTGGAAACGCTCCAGGTGCAGGACAAGAATTGGTACCAAAGGCTAAATAAGTGGGTACTTACGTATAACTTTTTGCACAGAAAGGCCAACTTGGTACACCACACTGAATTTGGAGTGCCTCATGTCTTCTCGCTCATTTGATCTATTTCTGAATAATTTGAAACAATTATTTAGGAATTCATTAACAAATTTGTGCCACAGAAAGCACAATGGCTAACGCTCCAGGTGCAGGACCAGAATTGGTACCACAGACTAAATAAGTGGGTACTTGGGTATAACTTTTTGCACAGAAAGGCCAACTTGGTACACCACACTCATTTTGGAGTGGCTCATGTCTTCTCGCTCATTTGATCTATTTCTGAGTAATTTGGAAACAATTATTTAGGAATTCAATAACAAATTCGTGGCACACACAGAACAATTGGAAACGCTCCACGTGCAGGACCAGAACTGGTACCAAAGGCTAAATAAGTGGGTACTCGGGTATAACTTTTTGCACAGAAAGGCCAACTTGGTACACCACACTCATTTTGGAGTGGTTCATGTCTTCTCGCTCATTTGATCTATTTCTGAGTAATTTGGAAACAATTATTTAGGAATTCAATAACAAATTCGTGGCACACAAAGCACAATTGGAAACGCTCCACATGCAGGACCAGAACTGGTACCAAAGGCTAAATAAGTGGGTACTTGGGTATAACTTTTTGCACAGAAAGGCCAACTTGGTACACCACACTCAATTTGGAGTGGCTCATGTCTTCTCGCTCATTTGATCTATTTCTGAGTAATTTGGAAACAATTATTTAGGAATTCATTAACAAATTCGTGGCACACAAAGCACAATTGGAAACGCTCCACGTGCAGGACCAGAACTGGTACCAAAGGCTAAATAAGTGGGTACTTGGGTATAACTTTTTGCACAGAAAGGCCAACTTGGTACACCACACTCAATTTGGAGTGGCTCATGTCTTCTCGCTTATGTAATCTATTTCTGAGTAATTTGGAAACAATTATTTAGGAATTCATTAACAAATTCGTGGCACACAAAGCACAATTGGAAACGCTCCACGTGCAGGACCAGAACTGGTACCAAAGGCTAAATAAGTGGGTACTTGGGTATAACTTTTTGCACAGAAAGGCCAACTTGGTACACCACACTCAATTTGGAGTGCCTCGTGTCTTCTCGCTCATTTGATCTATTTATTAGTAATTTGGAAACAATTATTTAGGAATTCATTAACAAATTCGTGCCACAGAAAGCACAATGGCTAACGCTCCAGGTGCAGGACCACAACTGGTACCAAAGGCTAAATAAGAGAGTACTTGGGTATAACTTTTTGCACAAAAAGGCCAAATTGGTACTTGGGTATAACATTTTGCAGATGAAAGTCAATTAAGTACAACAAACTGAATTTCAACTGCCAAATATATTTCTCAACAATTTCTGAAATCAAATTTCATGTCCAACCAATACATAAATATGAAATGTAACAATAAGTGTTCTTTCATCAATAATCCCCAACATTCTACAAAATGCCTAAATCTTGCAACACTTGATTCCTTCGCACGTTGTCCACATCCAAAATCCATTGACAAACATATTGCTCCCTAACTTGTTGTAGTTCTTCCTGCAAAGACAGTAATGCACAAAACATGAATCAAATGCAACATTTATATGAAAGATCCAGAACATATAAATTTTTACAGCTTACAGTTGTGTAACTGGGCATTGTGTTTCTTTCATATTTCTCAATGTCATCCCACAACTCCATAATTTTCAAAACAATTACTCCACAATCAAATCTACAACAAAACAAGTCCAACAACGTAAGTATGATATTTAACATATCAATTATACAATAAAATATTATATTTACAAAAATCAACATTACAAACATACTTGTTTGGTTGGATTGGAGTATGCAAGTGTTGTACCTCCAATGATGGTTTCTTGTCTTCCGAACAATTCAACAAATGTCCAAAAAGCAATGCAAGATTATGTGCCTGGAACACAACATACTCCCCTTATAAATTTGTAATTACAAAGTAAACATCAATTACTACACATACAATGACATTGTCAATCTTTTGTCGTTCTTTTCTTTTGTGCCCAAAAGAGTCCAGGGCAAACATTTGCAGTGATGGAATCTTCACAGCGTAGCACCACCAATGCCCGTCATGGATAATTGGGACAAACAACAACAACAAATAAAATATCACACCATAAAGTACGAATAACCATAAACATATTGTCCAAATTAATTAAATGAAATGTAATTGCACTAACAAATTCGGCATTAACAATGTCATCAAATCCGATGATATTAGACTGGAAGTAGTGACAGTAGTCATTCAATGTCCAAACTTTGCGATTACTCTTTCTCTTTCTTGAGTCAATTAAAACATGGGTCTGCAAGGATGTCACATAGTTAGCTTTCATTTCTCATGTTAATAGAATATTAAGAGCATAAAATAACTACTATTTTAACCAACCGCATATAATGGACTAAAACATATCCTTTTCACTACTCCAGTACTCCTTCTTTCAAAGAACATGAACACGGATGTGCCAAACAAAATCCCCTACACAACCAAGAACTTCTTAATACTATACAATTCAACCGACATATAAACTAAATCATAAATTAACACACCAAATTTCAGTATTACCATGTTGCCAAGCTGCGTCCAAAAGAATAACACTCTTGGGTTCCAAATGTTTGACCGCAAATTTCAGAAACAACCCTTCAAACAAAAATATCACATAAGTCAACATGTTTCATCATCACACTAATAATAAATAAAATTTAAAAATTGTCAAATTGTCAAATTCATTACCTCCAAGGAAGCTTAAACGGAATAACCAAGTTGTACAAGTATTTTGGATTTACATTCAATAAAAATAAGAACTAACTTACCTCTTTCCGTTTAAACAAGTCCTCTATTTTGTTAGACCTAACTTAAGCGAAGGCCAATTTATTATTCGCGGGAAGACAATATGATGTGCACCGTCCGCTAAACCCAAACGTTCAACCGCCCATAGCTAAAAAACAAATATTAACCAAAACGATAATCATATAATAAACAAATTACGACCTCATGAAACGTAATAAAATTTTAAAATTCTTACCTGCAACACTACAACATTCCCACTGAGACCTAGGTCCCTTATGTCACGTTGCCTTATCATCCTTGACGCATTTCCTAAACTATTTACCACAAATGTGTGCACAGCTTTTGCCCAATTATATTGGTACAAATTATCGATGTTATCTAATACTGTAAAAGGCATGTTACTAACTGCCTTTGAATGTCTAGGAAAGTAGAAAACAATAAAACAAACTAAAATATACAAACGACAAACACAATCAACATCCATGTCATTATTTTGTATTAAGAACTTTATCCTATGTATGACATCTTTTAGAGTGAACGACTTTGACGAAAATTGATGACAAACAACAACATCAAAGTTATGATCAAAATTTACATCTAAACCACCAACACCCAACTCTAAACCCATGCAAACATCGCCAACTGTAAATGGTACCATTGTTTGCTTTAAAACAAAACATTCTTTGCGCCAAACCCAACGTCTAACCATTTCCTTGAACAAAGGACTGCAGAACTCAATTGGACTATTCATATAAAGGCACCACTTGAATGGAGTCTCCTCGATACGTGTCCTATCACTTTGGCGTAGTATAGAATTAAGGTCGACTATCGGTTTTGTGTCACTCCATGCCCGCAACCGCAACTACAATTCATTTTCAAACAATAAAACCATCATAACCTCTTTTCAAACAAAAAAACCATCATACCCTCTTTTCAAAGAAAGTTATAAGTTTTGATAATATTAAATCTACTTACATTCTTGTAACCTTCTTCTTTTGTGCAATCCATGACTACCAATCCAACAAAATTACAAAAACAATGTAAGATTAACCAAAAAACATGTATAAAAATCAATAACACTACAAAATGCAATAGACTTCAATTATATGTCAAATTGTAAAGGATAAACAACAAATGGAGAACCACACAATATCATTATTTATATCAAACGACCTTCTAAAAAACCCAATTCATCCCACCACATTTATTTCATCTATTTTTGGAGGTCCTCACTTCGGAGACACATTTTCAGTATCGTCAAAGGAATAATGTTTATGTTCTCATGTCCATAGTATCAATCACCACACAATTTATTTATCCAACAAATACTATTAACAAACCACCTCCATCATACATAAACAACATTCCACCGCCATCCAACAAGTCATATTTTTACAGCTTACAAACAACGTATCAAACATAACCAAAATCATCCACAAACAACATCATACATATATTAAAGCTTCATTCCACTGAAAAAAAAAAAACGAACCTTGAGTGAACACAACGTGTGCCGGTTGGAAAACCCCTCTTTTTAGTCCACCGGACCACTACCACTCCGACGACACTCCGGCGATGCTCCGACGGCACTCCGGCGGTGAATGCAAAGGTCCGACACAGGGAGGGAAGCCGGTGGGAGGAAGCGAGACTCAGAATGCGCCCCTAGTTCGCTGGGCCGGAGGGAAGACGACGCCGTCTTCAGTTCGTTCGCCAACGTCGGAGCTGCGGCGGCTCTGAATCGGAACCGGCTGGAGGGGTTCAATAGCTCCGAGACGGCCTTCAACGTTGTCCGGCGGCACTCCGACATGTAGTCCGTCGGACCTCTCTCTCTCGAACTCCCTTTCTCCAACTCTCTCGACCTCTCTCTCTAGCTTAGACTTTCTCTCTCTCAACCTTCGCGTTTCTCTCTGTACAATCCTTCCAAAATGAATTTCAAATTTGAAACGCCCCACTTCAAACCCCTGCCCACTCCCTTTCCACGTCATATTTCGTTTTACTTTTATTTTTCCACGTGGACCACTCCCATTTAGACACCTGTCCCGTGTCTAAATGTTGTCAAAAGTGGTTGTTCAAGTATCATTTTCCATATAATTATTATACGATTAACTTAAATTTATAAGGCTTATTGGCCTCTATTTTTGTCACCTTTGTACCTTTGTTCCATGTTAGACTCATTTGTTTTCAATGTTAAAATGTAATTTTTAATTTCGTAATTTATGTTCAATTTGATTATTTTTACTGACGATGTTTAAATAGTTAATCGCATAAAGTTCACCTAAGATAAATAGAATAAGCGATCACACAACAGTAATGTTCATAATGACCGACTCACATCATCAACTCATCACGTCATCACCATTTTCTCCAAATCAAAAACCTTAATTTCTGTAGGTTGTGGTTGATTTTGATTTCTGTAGGTTTTTGTGATTTAACGGAAAAGGATTTGTGAGTTTCGCTTCTTGCAGATGGTTTTGCATCATCAATGGAGGTTGAACGAGTTCAATGGTGGTGCAATTTGGGATTTTCCAGGTTTTCACAGAAGAGGCGCGGTTTTGCGAATTAGGGTTGATGTTCGATTTGAGAATTATGCGTTTTCTGTAGGTTCAATAGTTCTGTGATTTTTGGGGTTTTACTTTGCAGGTTCTCGTGAAATTGAAGTTCTCTAGTTTGGGATGGAGAAGATCAAGATGGTGAGATGTTGATGGTGGTTCTCATGGTGCATAGCGATTTGGGCTCACGGAATTTGTGTTGATTCGTTGTAGTGGAAGGTTTCTTTTGCAGATTGAGTTTCTTGGTTGATTCGTGGTGGCTTGTGTGGTTGCTAACGGCGAAGCTCATGGTGGTCCGACAACGTGAAAAAGATGAGGACATGAGTGTGGTGCACGGCGGCGCACTAGTGGAAAGAAAATTAGGATTTTGTCTTAGGGAAGATGGTGATGATGTGGCGAGATTCGTGACAACTTATTCCCTTTTTTGTTACGTGGACATAGTCATTAACGATTTAAACATCATAAGCCAAAAGAACCAAATTGAACATAAATTACGATATAAGGGATTACATTGAACATTCGAAAAAAATGAGTCTCACATCGAAAAAAGTTGACGAAAATAAGGACCAACAATGGTATTAAGCCAATTTATAATGATATTTTTCTTTCCTAATCTACTTTGCCTACAATAAAAGTAAGTATTGTTTACTATATCTACTATACCTATTAGAAAAGTAAGTGTTATGTTTTATCTATTAGGTAAATACCCTTCTTAAAATAGACTTAAATATTTATTGTCTCTATTCTTCTTAATTTTATGTTTAATTTAGTTCTTTTTCATAATATTATATAAATTTTTAATGACAAACTGTACATGTTACTTGTGTTTGAATGAGTTGTTGGATTATTGCTCATGTGGTCGTCCTACCTAAATCGAACCACGTTGTCAACCAAAAGCAGTTTCGTTTCTCCAATACTCTGACACATCATATTCCAAAACTATCGTGAACGCAACACCAACAAGGAGGAATCACGAATTACCTCATGCCTTCATCGTAAAATGTAAATCTATCTTCTCGAAACCCCTAATCATAAACCACACCTAGCACAAATCCATAATCACTCTCAAAATTAGGATTTTTGTGATGGTAGTATTGCGGTTTGTGTTTGCGATTTCCAAGTCTCTGTTTTAATTTGGGGGACATGATTTAGGGCCTTGATGATGCGATACTACTAACGTCGCAGTTCTGCTGCAATTGCTTGGTTGTTCGTTGTTGCTCGTGATTCTTGGTGGTTCACTTTTACTCGTGATTCTTGGTGGTTCATTATAGTGGTGAAAACGACATATTTGTGTTGGTGATAAAGGCGCGAGATGCAGAAAGGGTCTGACGTGGTTTGCATGATTTGGATTTGCAGGTGTTTCATTAAAGGCTAACGTTGGTTTAGACGTTGGTGGCTCACGGAGAAGTGTGGCGTTGTCAACCACCATTAGAGCCACCACCGGACCAACTTTATTCCTCCATCACCATTGTGAATGCAATACATTATGATTTTGATGTCCTTCTTGGGATGGATTGGTTGACTGACAATCACATTCTAATCTTATGTGGGCAATAAAAGATTGTTTTCCCATATGATAGTGTGGTATCGGGGTCATCATAAAAAACTTATCAGGGAAGTAACAAATGGAGCATTTTGTTTTATGATCGTGACTCAAAAGAAAAAGAAGAGTTTCAAAGAACAAATCGTGGGCATACTAATGGTCGAAGAGTATGCTGAGGTCTTTCTAGATGAAGCACTTTGATTACCACCGAGCAGAGAAGTGGATTTTTCTATCGATTTATTTCCAAGAGTAGGTATGGTATCTATGGCTCCATATCAAATGGCACTTGTGGAGTTAATTAAGTTGAATAAGTAAATTAAGAATTATTGGATATCAAACCAAGTGTTTCACCATGAGAAGCTATAGTATTATTGGTTAAGAAGAAAGATGAAATTTCTAGAATATGTGCGGATTATCGGCAGTTGAATAAATTAACGATTAAGAACAAATATTTGTTGTCAATAATTGATGAAATGCTGGACTAGTTAAGAGGAATTATTGTATTTTCAAAGATTAATCTGTGATCGGGATATCATTAGATACTTGCTAAACTTGAAGATGTGTAGAAGGTAGTTTTGGATCGAGGTATGGGCACTATGAATACGTAGTTTTGGGGTGATTAATGCTCCTACAATCTTTATGGACTATATGAATAGTGTTTTTCATCCTTACTTAGATAAGTTTGTTATTATGTTCATTGAGGATATTCTTGGCTATTCAAGGAGTCGGGAGGAATAGGAAGAACATCTGGGGACAACTTTAGGTGTGGTTAGAGAGGATCAGTTGTAAAGAAAAAATGTGAGTTTTTGTTAGATGAGGTGCAATTCCTTGGACATGTTATTTCTTCACAAGGAATTTTGTTATATCTAACTAAGGTGGAGGTAGTATCTAGGTGCGAAGTTTTGTGGGGCTAGTAGGGTACTACATGAGATTTGTAGAGGGCTCTCCAAGATTGTAGGCTCTTTAACAAACTTGAGTCGGAAATATCACCCTTTTATTTGGACATAAAAAAGGTGAAGCAAGTTTCAAGGAAATGAAAAGGAGGTCGACCAGTTCACCAATATTGGCTATTCCAGACACAAACAAATCTTTTGAAGTGTTATGTGATGCTTCTTATCAAGGGTTAGGTTATGTACCAATGCAGGAGAAGCGACCTGTAGCTTATGCATTGAGATAGTTGACGGTGCACGAGAAAAATCACCCCATATATGACTTAAAATTGGCGGCAGTGGTTTTCGTACTAAATACTTGGAGACATTTGTATATGGCTCAACTTCAAGTCTTTAGTGATCATAAAAGCTTGAAGTATTTGTTTGAGTAAAAGGAACTGAACATGAGACAAAGAGGTGGATGAAGTTTTTCAAGGAATATAACTTTGAGTTACACTATCATCTTGTGAAAGTCAATGTGGTGGTAGATGCCTTGAGTAGAAAGAAAACATATTTGTTAGCGAGGATGGTAAAAGAACATGAGTTGATTGAGCAACTGGGGGATATGAATCTAGGGATGGATTTATGCAAGAATCACATCAGTTGTAGTCAATTGACTATAACTAATGATTTCTTAAAGCTGATAAAAGACAAGCAATTGTTGGACAGTGACTTGAAGAAGATGATTTCTTAAGTTTAACTTTTTCTTTTATTTCATATGTCAATATCTTTTTAATATTTCTATTTCTTTTAGGTTGTCATATCTATATGTGTATCTATTTAAAAATTTTAACATCAACTTTGTAAGAATCGAGAGGTTTAGAAGAGTTTGGAGTAGACAGGTGTAAGCAAAGGATGTGACCGAGCGGTTTAGATTAAAATAAGATTGATATATAAATGAAAAGTTTCAAAAGTCTCGTCCCATTATCTGAATACAGCTTTATCTCTCCAATTTCTTCTACTCTCTTCTTTTCTCCTCCTTCTCTCTAGAGTTCTTCAATCTTAATTCATTTGTTCAACGTTCAGACTGTACCTAAAGAATCTGTGTGTCAAGAGCTTGCAATTCACCGATCGGTGTAGTGGTTAGAGCTGGTAAGTTTCGTTCCTTTAATTCTGGTGAATTTCTGGGATTTCTGACACATGCAAGTAAGCCTTGTTGTTTGCATGTGTTCATCAGCCTTCTCTTCTACTTTCTAACTTCATTTTTGGTACTTTGGTTGGTCTCTTCTCACCAATCAGTGAGTTATAGGTGTTCTTAGGATTTTCTGGAGGTGTGAGCAAATTTCTGGAAGGGTAGAAGATTTCCGTTCGGTTAAGAGGTAAGAGAAGCTAGTTAATTTAATTATTTGGTTGATGATGTATGAAAACGTTGTTTGATGGTTTTGCATGTGGGTGAAATTGAATGTTTGGGTGTTCGACATTGTTTGTGTGACATGTTAAATGTTGTGATTATTGAGTTGTAGATTATGCAAACTTTGGAGTGAATTCTGGGTTGAGAATAATATTCAGTTTTGGTAAATTCTAGTGTGTATTTCATTCTACAGAAGTTTTGTAGAATTATGCAGAAAGTTGAACAGACCGCTCGGCCAGGTTCAAGTACTCGGTCTTAGCGGTATTCGGTTTCATAGTAGTATTCGGTCTTAGTGTTGCTTGGTTTCGTATTGACATTCGATATTAACAATATTCGTTTTCGGCCTTGGCAGTATTCGATTTGATATTAGCGTTCGTTATTAGTCGTACTCGGTTTTGTATTAGCGTTCAGTTTAGTAGTGCTAGGTTTCACATAAGTGTTAAGTTTTGTATTTCCGTTCGGTCTTAGCAGTGTTCGGTTTTGTATTCGCGTTCGGTCTTAGAAGTTTTTGGTGTTGTATTAGTGTTCGGTTTGAGTATTGCACGGTGTTGTATTACGTTCAGTTTTAGTAGTATTTGGTTTAGTCATAACGTTCGGTTTCGTACTGATATTCGGTTTAGCTATAGAGTTCGGTCTTGTATTGGTATTCAGTATTAACTATGTTCAACCTTTTGTGGGACTTACCTGTTAATGACCGTTCGGTAATGTTTTAGTGATCAGTTTTATATTAGTACTCGGTTTAAGTTTTTAGTGTTCTATCTAAGTTAAAAAGTGTTCGGTTGTGTAAGTGTTCGACCTTTCAACTACAGTAGGCTCATGTTTTGAGCCTTACTTGTTAAATGACCGATCGATCATGTTCACGTTGTGAGTGTTTTTCCGTTCGGTCTCATTCATAGGTTATGTTGATCTTTTTCGTTCGATAGTACTCAGGGGTTGTATTGTTGTATATTTGGTTTTCTTCTACGAAATGTTATTCGGTTCTTAAATATTGATTTCATTGTTTGGTTCAGATTGATTATTAGAGTTGTATTGATCTATTATGTATGAGAAGTTGTATTAAAAATTCAAATAAAGTATGATGTTCCAACTTTATGAAAGAGAATTTCAAGGAGGAATGTCTCGGTGATTGGTTAATCAAGGTGGTGGTATAATATGAATATGGACAACGAAATCAACGACATTCATCCTAACATTCTAATGATTACCAAGTCTCAAGTAGAGATGGATAAGTCATGTCGTGAGAATAACAGGAGGCCCTAGCCGAGGGGGGGGGGGGGGTCCTACGGTGAGTGATAACGGGTTAACCTCATGTGGCAGCTGATGGATTTCTAGTTACTACACCCAGGAGTGCACGAACAACATATTCATACTAGTCCGGACGGCCAAGTTGCAATGGTCGGTTAATATGTGTTTATATGTTTTTCTACATGTGTATGATTATCTAATATGTTTGTTTGGATTGTATGTTCACATGACTATTAAATTACACTGGCTTACCCTTCTTTCTATCTTGCTATGTTGCCCGTTCGACATTTCTCCTTTGCAATGATCATCCGGTGGATGTGAGCAGAGGATGACGAGTGTTCGGTGGAGCAGTTGGATGGAGAGGATCCAGCTGCTTAGACTAGGACCAATCAGTCAGGTGGAGATTTTGTAGGGATCGATCGATTATGATTATAGTTTTGTTTTTTAGGCAGAATTTTGTAAAATTTTAATTTTATGATTATTTTTGGATAACTGTACTGTTAACACTTTATTACTTAGTAGATGACTGTTCTATTTTATCATGTTATGTAATGACTCTATAATATAGTTATACTATATTTTTCGAATGTTACAAACTTCATGTTGTATTTATTCTATACATAATAGGTTTAATCCTTTTGAACATCCCTATTTGTGGAGGTTTGTCTCAATTAGGTCCCTTGTTGTGTAAAATTGAATCAATTTAGCCATCGCCGTTAATTTGGCTGGACGACGTTTAAAAATGTTGTGTGTGGCAGAGTGACATGACCAAGTTTTACTACGTGGCACACATTGGTCGCTGAGTTGGTTTCTTTTATTTACATATTTAATTTAGTTGAATGAAATCAAAACGCAACGTTTTATTTATGCAAAACTGATTACGATGTTCAGGTTTTATTTATCCTCCTTCTTTCTCGCATTCATCCTCTTCCTTTTTATCCTCTCCCCGTTGTCTCTGAGGGGTTACCTTCCACCAACAACATTTGAATCAACTTGGTGCAATTCATCTTCGTCTGGATGGTTCCCTCGTTCATGATGTCCACCAACAATGAAACCTTCGCGGGTTGTATGAGATTCCTCTTCAGCTCCGAACCCAAATCCAAATTGACAAGAATCCCAATCGCTTCCGACCCAACCACGTGCGAGGTGAAAGGACCCAACAAGGAAGAAATCAAAGCAAGCCCATTGTTTTCCTCTACGGTTTTCCTAGTGGAGAGGTGGGAATTGATGAGTTTGCGATGTTTTTTGAGGTCACTGGGTCACTTCTTCGGTCATGCTGAACCGGCGAGATGGTGATGGAGGTGGTGACGAGAACTGCGCGATTCGAATGAGAGGGTGTTGAAGGAGGGAAGAGGGAAGAAAAGTTCATCTTTTGTCTTCACTCTCTCTAACATTTTCACTTTCTCAACAAATCCAAAATCTTCAAAAAAAAATGAGATTTGGTCAAATAGTCCAACTTTAAAGAAGATCCACTAAACACCGATTGTCTAGAAAAGGGGCCACCATAGAAAATATTAGCTCCAGTGCTCAAGCTAAAAGAAAACCGGCACAAGCTAAATCTGAAAAGAAATGTAAACTGAGGCAAGAGAACCTTGGAAACCCCAAAAATGGCAACAAGGTTCTGATCAAAGACGGTATGTGTAACTGAGGCTTGTACAATGTCGGTGTTGATGGCAACAGATCCATTCACACGCGAAATGTTGAGTGTGAAACTACCAGCACCCATGGCCTTAGTGGTGAGGGTGGGTTGGAAAGGGTTAACAACCGATTCAAGCGAGCCAAGAGGGTAATAGGAATGAAGGACATGGAATTTAAGAACCACCTATTTTTTATCTGCAGGTAGAGACTGAAGGTCCACAGAGGGTGGAAGATCAGCAAAGGCTTCATCCACCGGTACGAAAAGAGTGATTCCAGCACCACCCTCATTAGCCTCAAATTCCTAAAATAGGAAATTAAATAGTTAGTTAAATGTCAAAGTCTAAATAATGTACATATGATAGAGAGTTTCACATAAGTAACATGTAGAAAATAACTAATGAAATTCAAACTCAGTATCCGAATCACCAACACTACCTGAACTACGCCGGAGGCCGCGAGCATTAAGGCGATGACGTTGAAGTTGTGGTCATCGATTAGGGCTTTGGTGATGTTGAGGACGATGTTGGGGCGAATTTCAAACGCCATGAGGTCAAGGCCGTAGGGATGAGAAGGGAATTGACGACAAAGATGGTGACATTTTAGGGTAGGGTTTTGACAAAGGACAAAACGGTGACATTTGAGAGGGAGTAAGGGGGGAGCGGATCGAGACGAGGCCAGATTGGGGGTCGCGCGTGAGGATTTGGCGACGTACTTCTCCTAGTGGGAGCCACCAGGAGTTGCCAAGTGTACGGCGGGAGAGGCGGAGGGAGACGACATGGAGAGGATAAAGAGGAAGAGATGAATGTGAGAAAGAAGAGGATAATTTTTAAAAATTTAAAATAATTAAATTCCACGTAACTCTGTCACGTATTTCACATTGCAAAGTCAGCATCCTACATCACTGCAATCTTAACGTCGTTATAACAAAATTAACGACAATGCTCCAATTGACTCAATTTTACAGAAACAGGGATTTAATTGAGAATATTTACAATACAAGGACCTAATTGAGACAACCCTACATAAATAAGATGTCCGAGATGATTAAACATACATAATAACATTACACAATACATCTGTATTACATACATATTTTATTTTAATATAATATATAACTCAAAAATTTAGTTATAATTTTTAACCATATGGATAATATTGTTTACTATATATCACTAATCCATTAGTATCACTTTTATAATTTAAAACAAACAAATTCATATCTAAATATTATTTTTAATACTATTATAATTATTATAATAATAATAATAATTATGATTATGATTATGAGGCGTATAATCCATTATTATTGGTATTGGTATTATTAGCAGTATTTTGTACAATCCATTAATTTAACATAACAAATCAATATTAAAATAATACTATTTATTTTTAATTAATTTTTTATAAAAATAATGATAATTAATAATTTTTTTATATTATCAAATTCATTATTTAAATATTATATATAATTATACATAATTATAAAACTTAAGTATAATTATGTAATTAAACTATTATTTAAATATAATAATAATTTATTAATTTTCTTAATCCAAATTAAAAAAAAATTCACGAGTCTGAGACTAGTTTAGTTAAACATAGTATTTTATTATTAAATCAATGTTGTCTATTTATTAAAAAAAATATTTATATGAATTTCCTCGTCCACATTTATTTTATAATTTTATTATTTAAGTTTTTTAAACTAAAATAATTACTTTATCAATTTTATTCATTTGGTAATTATTATTTTTTTCAATTTAATTATTTTTATAAATTTAACAATTTTTGTAATCGTAAAACTACTTACAAAATAAATAAAAAATATTTACAATGAAATTATAAAATTTATTTATATTTACAGTAAAATTATAAAGATTATATTTTATAATCATGGAAAAAATGAAGCATGGTGAAATATAATAGTTATTGAAATATTGAGACCCACGAACAATTTTTAATTCTGAAATTCTAAAATATATTTTATTACTGTATTATATATTACAAATTTATTTTATAATAATACAATATTATAAATTAGTAATAAAAATACAATATTTAAAATAGAGAATTGAACTGAAAAATAAAAATAAAATATATTATTACCTTAATTTTACTAAATAATAAACATGTTACTTAATTAAACTATAACCATGTTAATATGATTTTTTTTACCGTATTTATATTAACTAATATTTCTATGTTTAACAATAAACTAATTATAATCAATAATAAATATTAATTAGGCCAATTGGAAAAGATTAGTGATTTAGTAAAAAATATATTTAAAATTAGCTTTTATTTTGTTTTAATTATATTTTTAGTACTTAAAATTAGAAATGAAGCTCACTTTAATTTTTTAAGTAAAATTTTTCAGATTTAAAAATGCAATTTCAACCCAACAAATTTACTATTTAAAGATTACAATATTATGAAAAAAAATCATTTTAATTCTTCAAATTTAGTATTTATGAAATTTTCTATATTTAGGAGAACATTTTAAGAAAATTGAATGACCAAAAACAGATTTACCTCAAATTTCAAAAGCTAAAAATGTAATTGAGTCTTTTTAACTAATAAATGAGTCCAACAAACACTGAGAATACATACTATGAGTTCACAATTAATATTTCATAAAATATAAGTAAAAAATCAATATTAGTCTACAACAAGACAATTAATTTTGGTCTGATATGCACAAACTAAGCCAGACTAAACAAAATCCATGTTAGTTCTGAGTGAGCACTTGCAGGTGTAATTAGTACTAAAAGAACATCACTCATTGTTGGGGACAAGGTTACCTTGAACAATATGAATTATTAATGTACATTTTCATAAGACATTCAATTTTTTTTTGCATCAGAAGAAAGTAAGCCCATCTGTTCAGTAAGTAGGTCCATATGTTGAGATTTTTCCCATCCATTTTCAGTTGGCTGCAACTCATTCTCATAGAATACTTCAGTACCATTCGTTTCAATATCCTCTGACACCGGAGTTCGCACAATATCATCCCAAAAGTGAGGATTGTTCAACAAATCATCGATGTCTGGTTCAGTTGAAATACTATCAAAATCAAGGGGTAGTGACATATTCACCCCAAATGAAGTAGGATCCATGTATCCGTCACCACCAGTTTCTGGTGCCATATAATTTTCTTGAGGAATATTGAGAATGTTTACTGCTACTATATCTGGTATTGTAGCAAGGTCCGGCATTATTTCATCTGTTTGAGTAACAGGGATAGCAGGTGCATTAGGTTCCCCAACTGAAACATTTAGATTAGGATATGTAACTTCTTCACAGGCTGCAACTTGGGAAGAAGATAGAATATCAGATTTTCCTGTTGAAGGACCGTGCCCTTGAGTCCTTGCTGCAGATGGAACATAAGAAGACTGCACCTTAGTTGGAGGGACCTCTTGAAGTGTTACTCCAGAAGATCGACTCAAAGAGTTTCCCCTGTCCATTTCACTGGATGGTGATGAATGATCACCAATCAAATAATTATCGGGGTTATTACTGAAAGATTCTTGTCGAGAAGCATCCAATTTCATTATTTGCCTTACCATTGCTTTTGCTGCTTCATTTATCAGAGGTTGATATTTAACAATTTGCCCATCAGAAGCAGCTGTATGTTCCATTTCACCAATACCTTCCTGCTTCAGTCGACGTTTTTTATTTGCCTCTGTTATGCGTCTATTACTATCATTTTGCTGTTGTACAAATTGAGCTAAGAAACCAGGGCTCTGAACAGCCTTTGCAAGGAATGACATCATTTGTTGCTGTCGTTGCTCCATTCCCTGAAGGCGCTGAACCATAGTCTGCAGCTGGTTATCAGTAGATTGCTGCTGCTGCCTCAATCTCACAAGCTCTTGCATGAGCACATTCTTATCTCTCTTGAGAATTTCAACCTCTTCCTCAAGTCCAAACTTCCCAACTTCTACACAAGCCCCAACCGATGAATTCTGTCCGTGTACTTGTTGTGCTTGTTGATGATTATGAGCATGGGCAGGTTTCCGCCGAGATATGGTCTTAAGCAAGTGCTTTTGACCCCTTAAAAATCCCTCATTTGCAAACTCCCAGCGATCCGGGTCTACCTTTCTAAAACCCTGCTTAATGATGAATTGTTGTGAGAAACGTAAGGTCACAAGGAGGCCAAATGTAAAACTTTTTATTTGATATACACAACATTTGGCATGCACTAACAGCCGAAAACCTTGAAGGAGGAAATTAAAAATGGTAACATATGGATAAGATGCAACAATATAGCAAAAAGATTAAACGGGCAACAAAACAGAATTATTCATTTAACCCACGTCTGCATGAAAAGGGCTCCTCCATAGCCTGAGACAGGTTCTTCTTGGGAACTAGATTCTAGGCAAAGTAGTTAATCCCATACACCAGAGCAAAGCAGCCTACCTCAGGACTTATGATACAAGATAAATTATTTATGATTTATACATTGCACACTAGCCGAAACACATGCACTACCAAACTTGTGTGTATACATTTCTATTACATTAAATTTGATATATATTATAATAATCCAATGCTACTTGTTTCTTTAACCCAGCCACCGGTAGAAACATTATGAATCTAATTCAAAATTTGTAATAAAAGCAGAAAAAGACTACGATTCTAGTGAATAATAAAATAATTTTAAAGCAATATTTTCAATAATAAAATCAAAGAGTAAAAAACAAAGGTCTTTGTAAACTGCACACACCAGAAAAAACCTTGAGAACAGAGGTGGGACAGAACAGGACAGGAGTTGCTACAAACAAGAGCAAACAATGCCATGAATTGCTGTAGAGTGGCAAGAAAATGACAATAAACACATGTAAAGGGTGAAATTCAAACCATAAGAAGAGCATGCACAACACAATGACAACTATGATTTCCTAACAATAGCAGGTGAAAACTAGAGCAAGAAGCACTGTCGAAACAGAGGGGGCCAAGATGAAGCTCATGAATCATCAGTAGTGACTGTGATACCACAATAATGCCATGATTATCACTAGCTTGGGGCTCTGCAATGGAAGCTTATGAAAATGTGATGCAAGGCGATGCATAACGAGCCAGTGGCACAACATCACAAAATCTCACAATCAACTACTAGATTTTGGAATTTAGATACTTTTCTCCTGCATATAAGCATACAAACCAACAAGGTTGCCAAAAAAATTTAAGAAAAGCTGTGATGCTTTCACAAGCTAAACTCCCAAGAGTTACATAACTTGAAGTGTTTAGAAAACTTAGACACACAAACATGGACCAACATGCCTATACATATGATCATTAACAGTTATCATTTGACGTGGCTCCAAAACTATGGTTCATCCCGTGTTGTTAAGATGTCACAAACTATGGTTATACAAAATTTAGAAGGAAGTAGCTGTATTGTGTAGAAAACTAGAAAACAATAGTGTATAAGTTTACCGAATATATACATCTTTATCCTAGAAAAGATTTTGACAATGAGCTTTTTAAAAAGTGGATTTTGGCTTAATTCAACTTTACAAAACTAGCTTACAAAGTAAGATTTATACTTACTTATATATTATAATTTAGAAGCATCTCTAGTTGATGTAAGATTTCAGACACAACTAGTCACATCAAGGATTGGGGACATCTCCAGTGTAGGACAAGATATTTGGAGGTAGTCTAATAGGAACTTGATAGACCAATCAAACCTTGCTATAACAGGCTCAAATGGATTTAGGCCTGATTCAACTCTATGAAAATTGGCTTGAATTTTGAGCTTTGCACCTACTTACATACCATAATTTGATCATATCTCTAATTGATGTGAGATCTCCAATACACCCATTCAAATTGAGAAATGGAAATCTGAAATGTGAGACTTTATAGTAACTTGATAGCAAGTGATATGATAACCCAACAAACCTTTTTAGGATAGATTGTGGTACATTTTAGATACCTAACTCAACCTACAAAACTAACTTACAAAGTATGAGAATTGCTTCCACTTATATATTATAACTTGACCATATCTCTAGTCAATCGAGCTAATTTGTTCTCAATAGCCAGAAGATTCTGACATCAAATGCACCCAAAATAACCAAGTATATAAATACCTCCTAACTTGAGTAGAAATGTCAATAAATAGCTATAGAGTTTAGTTTAAATTGATCTCTAGAAGAGGAAGTAATTAATAGAATTTGCATTCTAATAGAAAGTGCTCAACAGATCTGAAATAGAATGGTGAATGTGTGGCAAATGGCCTTTCATCATTCAAAATCACCTAGCTAACATTATTTAACACAAATACTAAGTTTGACGGCTTAGAATTTAAGTTTAAGTCTTAATTTAACTCCACAAAATCAACTTGGAAAGTGAAGACCGCCCATGCTCTATAAACTCTATTCAAGTAGTATATCTAGTTGATGAAAAACTAAATCCCCACCCTTGAAGCTACAATTAGTGCAACCCCCAAAACATGCCATAACTAGAGTTGCCTGGGATTGATCACTTCTAAAGGGGCTTTTCAACGTTACCATCTATTCCTCGGGCTACCAGCTTGGAGCACGGAAAATGCAAATGACCCAACAATAGATCTGGGATAAATTTTGATATCATCTTAAAAGTTGATTTTAAGCATAACTCAACTCCATAAACTAGTTGGAAAAAGTCGTAGTTAAATCAGGCTAGGAGTGACCGCACTACACAAAACATGGTTGCAAAGATTATTAATTCCATTTTCCTCAAAAATGGTCACTGCTTCGGCTGAGCCACCAGGTCATTTTTTACCCTAATCCTTAACTTACCACAATAAAAAAATAGACAAACTCAACTTAAAACAAATAATTTTTCATACTTTAAATGAAGTTACACATTCAACATAGTATAACCAGCCTACAATCAAATTTATGATAACATATCATCGGATCTAATCACTCGGTTTTTTGCAGCGAACATTGACGCATCCCCTCAAAATAGAGGACAGACCAATCAACGAGCATGCCTTGAGTCATCACACAAATAAACAAGCAATCATGTAACTTATCTAGCAAAGATATGTTTCCTCACATTCCCCTCAGGTGGTCCATCCCAAATAAACAATAATCGCAATCCATTCACTCTTCATAATCATCCAGACAAAACAACCCATAAATTTAATTACGTGATTGACCCAACATATATCCGAGAAATAAATAACAGTTACTTCCTCCATTATAATTCCAACTTCAAGGCCCACTATCTACTTCAGTTGAAACGACAACCAAGGACGGTAAACATAAAGAACAATTCAAGAACAATTCAAGAACAATTCAAGAACAATTCAAGAACAATTCAAGAACAATTCAAGAACAGTTCAAGAAAAACCCTCCATTTCCCACTCGGAAACAGTTAATCCAATTGACAATTGCCGGTAAACAATGGTCCAAGTGTAGAAAACGAAAGTCAGAAGGGGTTTACTTACGTAGGTGTTTAACTGGCGAACGAAGCTGGAGAAGTTATTGTGCTTGAAGTGTTTGGGCAAAAGGTCTCTGGCGAACTCCGGAGGGTTCCAAACAATGAAGCTGTTGTTCGTTGGACTCCACGACACAATTGAGTCCGTCGAAGGGTCGTCCACCATGTCATACGTCTTGCTCAGGAAAGGCGGCGGCGCGTTAGCGTTCGGAATCGGTGTCGGCCCCGCCGTCGACACTTCTCCGCTCCCACTGCCTGCTCCCTCCATTTCACAATTTCGATAATAAAAAATCTGAAGCCAAAATTAAAACGAAAAAAAATGCTGGGTTTTGTTATGTGTAATCTTGATTTCTACAGGTTGAGAGAGAAAAGGAAAAACTCAAACCCTAGTTGGAACCTGAGGATGCAAATTATGAATTATAATATATATATATATATATATATATATATATATATATATATATATTAGTGTTCGAAAACTAACCAGTGAGAAAATTTTACAGACAGAGAAGTTAGAGAGAGAAGGTATGGACGATGATGGGGTCAGGATTCAAAATGGGCATTTATTTATATCTGAGTGAGAATTGAGACCGTACGATATGCATTTTTTAGGAAAGAAAAATATCTGTTAGATTTTTGTTTTCTAGTTTTACTGAAAAACTTACCATGGGACAAATTTCGAAAAGGGAAAGGGGAATGATGACACCAGCATGATAAGTGAGCCCTTTGATTTTCAAATTTGTCACTACATGTATCCAACCCTGTTTCTCCATATGTAATCAAATTTACTTAATACGATTACAAATTTACTAATTCTAACAATTAACGTAACTTTAAGGATAAAATAGTAAAGAAAATATGTTTACGAAAAATTAGTTTTTTTAAACAACTTATTAAACATAATAAGTTTTATTGGCTTTATTTAATACAATATTTATAGATTTTCTACTTCTACTTTTTTTAGTTTTACATTATAAGATTAATGTATATAAATTAATTGAAGATTAAGCGAAAAATAAAATATAAATACAAAGTAAATCATGTCGTTTATAAAATAATATATATTAATAATAATCAAACTATAACAATTTACTCAATTAAAGTATAATTTTATATTTTTTTCCTGTAAGAATACAACAACACGATTAAATGATTCGCATTTTACCATACTTAGAAAAAATCAAAATATAAATAGACATCAAATAATCTTATATTAATATAAAATATAATATATATATATAATATGTGACATTCCTAAAATATAGACGTCATTCAATTATAATATTGGAAAGCAGTTAGAGACATATAACAGACTATTGTGATTACAGTCATCCAAAATAAAATCAGAATTAGTCTCTTAAACATAAAGGATCCCTGAGAAGTATTATCAAAATAGTTCTACAAATTATAATCCTAGAAGTACTAAGTTGTCGCATCACCATCTTCTAGCGCTTGCTCCACGGACACTTCCTCTTCATTTGCTCACATCCAATTGGATGATCATTGCAAAAGAAAACATACCAAAACAAAACACAACCACAAGAACAAGGGTGAGCTAGTTTTACAAGCAATCATACAATATTAGAGTAAATAACACATCAAGAATTACTTTTTCAATCCAAGCAAGTTAAATCATACAACCTAACATGTCATATACTAGACTTGACTCGTCCGGACTTAGAATGACTGTCGAGCTATGGCGGGTTATGCGCTCGTGGTGGCTTATGAAACTTGGGTTCCCCACCCTACCACACTCACGAGGTTAGCCTGTTCGGGCCTTGAGGCATACTAGAAGCCCCCAAGACTAAGACCTCATACTACTCCTCACCACATGGTTCAATCCTCTCTACTTGAGAATGAAAGACCATTGGAGCGTCAGGAAAACCCCCAAGACTGAGCTTCCCTACAGATCATTCTAAACACTAAGGCACCACCATGAATCTTCTCCTTGAAGATCATGGAATTACGTCCATCCATCATACTTATTACATTCAACCACCAAACATGTCTCATACATTCACATACTTTCAGTATAATAACATTACCACGATCATACTATGCATTTCAATCATTCCGCACAGTTAATTCAAACCAAAACAAGAGCAAATGAGCTTGAACCGAACGCTGTGAGTTTTGGCCGAGCACTGAGAGCTTTGGCCGAACGCTGTGAGCCTTGGCCGAACACCTAGAGCCTTGGCCGAACACTTAGAACCTTGGCCGAATGCTTAGAACCTTGCCCGAACACTTAGAGTCTTGGACGAACGCTTAGGGCCTTGGCCAAACACTAAAACCTTGGCCGAACGCCTAGAGCCTTGGCCGAATGCTTAGGGCCTTGGCCGAACACCTAGAGCCTTGGCCGAACACCTAGAGCCTTGGCCGAACACCTAGAGCCTTGGCCGAACACTATTTAGGGTCGACCGCTAAGAGAGACCGAACGCTATCAAGACGACTCACTAAGACCGAACGCTACCAATACCACCCACTAAGACTGAACGCTACCAATACCACTCACTGAGACCGAACACTACCAATACCACCCACTAAGATCGAACGCTACCAATACCACCCACTAAGACCGAACGGTCAACTGCAGCGTTCTGCATAATTGCTACCAGAACCCAACATGACCATTTCTAACCATTTCTACTAACTTCTAACACCCTTAATTCTTGTTTTATACTTAATTAAACTTATCTAAATGATTCTAAACATTCCTACTACCATTTTAAAGTGATTAGAGTTCAATTTTAACTCTAAAATACCAATTTCAACAACTTAGGGACCTAAATCCAATTCTGCTATTTTTAACATGTTTTATTCTAGTTTTAGGACTCGGATCAGTTCTAGTTGACTCACCTATGCTAGCCCAAACTACCCAATTGGTCATTGGAGAAGAACCCAATGTCTGAATGCATCAAACTCACCTTCGATGCCAGCACATATGACTAGTCACAACTGACTGGATCAGACCAGGGCTGCTCTATGATCAGGGATGTGCCAACTTAGGTTTTTAAGGTTCCTCTATCCTACCAACAAAGTACTCTTCCAATACTACACTTCCCTTCACAGTAATCTAAAACAGTACCTGTAATTATCCATATTGACTATTTTATCATAATTCTTACCCCAAACCTGAAACCCAGTAGAACCAACAACTCATCCAAGTCAAAAACATTCAGTACACCATGATTATGCTACTGTTACACATCCAATAATACAAACCAACATGCTCATCACCAAAAACATAACATAACAGTAAAATAAATCACAATTTATTCAAACACACACATAATACAGTCCAAACAATATATGACTAGCTCCCCTTACTTTGGTGGTTACAAGCACAATACTCTTTAGAAGAACCCCAAAACAGTAACCCTTGCACAGAAGCAAGTTCAACACAACCTACAAACCGTCAAATTGGGAACAGAGACATCTCTTAGAGTTAGAATAGGTAGAGAATCTAGAGAGGAAAACCATTGGCTACATGCAACTGCCAAAAATTGCATGTCCTAGGCTCAAGAGAAAAGGAAAACAGAAAAGATAACTTACCCGTCCAAAGCAGAATTTAATCGGATGAATGGGAAGCTCCCAACTCCATGAACGAGAGAACACCACCTATTTCAAATTTCAATGGTGGAAATTGACAGAAGAGTAGAGAGAAGTCAGAGCAAAAAGAAGAAAACGCAGATGTTTAGAGAGAGAAAGGAGAAGGAGTAAATAAACTCAGAGTTGAAAAAAGAAAGATCCCTACTAAGGTTAGGATGTCCTTAGTGATATGGGCCGAACTGCCTTAACGGTCCACTTATTTATCATGCTCTTACATAATCTATTTGAAAGTGAAATAAAAAAAAATTATTCCATCTAGAAGTAAAACATTCTGATAAAAGTTAATTTAATCGCTTCCAAATTTTATATTTGATAAAATTAACGTAACTTTTACAAAATGTTATTCCATCACCAACTTTATATAAATTTGATTTCATTCATCCAGTCGTTAAATCATAACTTTGTATTTTAGCGATTACATCACAAAATTAACTTTTTTATATAAAGTGGTTGAGAATATAATTAAGTCAAGTAAAAGTTACATTGATTAATAGTATATCATTAATACCTTTATAAAACATTAATTTGTTTTAATCATTAAATTTTAATTTCTTATAACTAATGATTATTCACATAAAAAGTTGTAATAAATAAATAATAATAATAATAAAAAAATATAATTAAATTTTTTATATTTTAAAAAGTATATGTTACATTGATTTTAATTTATGTAAACAATACTTCAAACAATTTTAGACTAACATAAAATTATATATAGGCATTATTGTACTTTGATTTATATTTAGTTAATAATAAGCATTAAAATCGTCTTTTAAACAGCTTTATGCAATAATTGGATTGTCTTTTATGTTTCTTTAGGGAAAGCTTGACATTGATGTAAGACCTCCTTGTCAATGCATGAAAATGACACGGGAAAAGATAAGAAAACTTAGCAAGAAAAGAAAATTTGGATTGCTGCATTAAATTTGCAATGTTTTATATGAAAAAGTTTATAAATATTTATTAAACTACTCATTTAAAAAAAAAAAAGTAACTAAACATTATTCTTTTTTATATAGCAGAAAAAATGGCTTTTCATAAGAAAATCCTAATTTGTCACCAAGATATTAATGATTTATTTTGACGTATCTCTATAATAATAAGTTTTTGTGATAGAAAAAGTCAAAATTAAAAATAGCAGTGTAAAAGCTTGAATTTACGTTGTCCATCCAAATAACATTAGTAAAAAAGAAATGGATATAAAAAGTAAATATAATTATATTAGCATAACTAATATAGTATATACTACATTTCTTTCTCACATGAGTATCTTACTTTGATCATTTTTAAGATCTTTTCAGTGTCATGGTTTCTATTTTTAATTTTAGTGGATATAATTATTTTTGTTTTTCTTGTGAGTTTTGTTTTTCACTTTCATGTTATCACTACTATTGTGAATAATATCAATTATCTCGTGGTAAAAAAAAATGAAACAAGTTATAATTAAATCACAATATTTGAATGGTTGCACTCCTACATAGAAAGAATTTTATCGTGACTGTCAAGTATAATTTTGTATATAATAATAAACATTCAATCCAATAAGTGATATTAGAGTTAAAATTATAATAAAATCGTGATTTGGTTAAGATGATACACAAAATATAAAAGTTACATATTCAAAAAATGCTCCATGTTAGATCTTTCCCTTTTTAGACATGATATATCTTTGAATCTTCTTCCCTAAAATCGCATGAATGTTTGAAAAAAAAAAAAAAAATTTGCATGTCATATAAAATAGGAATAATTAAAAGAAGATAAGAGTTAAGAAAGTTTGAATATTTTACAAAGATGAAGGTTGAAATTGAAAGTTAACATGTGTCATTAATAAAAAACACAAATCAAGAGATGTTTCTCTCATTTAACTTTTTCCATGATTTTATCAAAAAGAGTAATGATACCATAACATACTTTTACTTTCATTTGACACACAATACAAAGGTAAAATGATCATAAAAATATAATTTTTTTGTATTTTTTTAAGGAGAAATGGTACCAGGAGAAATGGTACCATAACACATTTTTACATTCATTTAACAGAGAATATAAGAGTAAAATGATCATAAAAGTGTAAAATTTTGTATTTTTTCAAAAAAGAAGAGAGTAAAAAGTAAGTAAGGATAATGTCAAATAAATGTAAACATTTTAGATATCTTAAAGAATCATTTTTCTTTTTCAAGAATGAAAAAAGTAAAAAGTAAGAAAAAGTATTGTCAAATGAATGTAAAAAAAATTTATGTGTGTCAAAGTATCAAAAATATAGTAAATTTAGCTGCAGAAGTTTGCTTTTTCAAAATAGTCAATAAATAAATGAAAAAACCTAATTTCTTTTAAATTTATAGGGGTCACAACAAATACTCATTTTATCTTACAACATTTCACCGTGTGCTTTGCTTTGGTAGTTAAAAAAACTATGCATTTCCACCTAATTAGCTTCATTTGTTTATTATTTATCCTTCATTTGTATATACTCAACAAAATTGCTTATGCTCTTCAAATGAAAACTTCTTATCCAGACATAATTAATCACATTAAAATTTTACTCAATTAAGAAAAAATGTTCCTTTCGCATGAATTTAGTAATTATATCAACTTGTTAATTATTTGCAAAAGTAAATTTTATATCAAAAATATTCCTTTTTACATAATCTGTAATGAAATGCTATTTCATTTCAGTATGCCTTACTTTGTAGTGTTGTATAAAATTTTTGGATTGACTGATGGCATTACTATTTTCACAAAATATAGGTATAGTAGTTCTCCTTCTAATACTTTACCTATAAAAAATTGAAACTTACACATGGTTTTTCTTATAACACAAATACATGTTAGAAGTGTCAACTAAATAATAAAAAATCCTATTCATAACCTTGAGATGTAATTTCTTTTGGATTAGATTGATATCTAACAAGAAAACAAATATTATGCGTAATATTTGGTTTACAAATTATGAGATAAAGAAGAGAGCCTATTTTATATTTGGTAAAAGGGCATGCAAGGAAGTTTTCATGGCCTTTGATTCATCTACCTTGAATTTCTTCAACATTTTCTTTGTATATTTTGTTTATGATGATGATATTATGTTCATGTTTCTTGATTTATAATTCCAAGAACTTTAGTTATTTTACTATTCTCATCTTGAACTTACTTTGCATAACTTGAAAAAAATTTAAACTTAAAAATTTATTAGAAGCATCAAAAGTTATATCATTAACATAAATATGAATAATAATAATAATAATAATAATAATAATAATAATAATAATAATAATAATAAAATAATAATAATAATATTTTTTTCTCTTTCTAATTCTCCTTTTTTTGAAAAAAATATGTTGACTTTGGTTGTCATAGAGTCATTTCTTAAAAGAAAAGTGTTAAATGTGAGCTTGTTTATGAGCATCCATCTAGTTCCCGCTGATCCTTTTGCCTTCTTGCCTTATAATAGAAGAGGTATTATCTTTCGAACATTATTTTTAATAAAATGATTAAAATTTCCTTCTATGTCAATCATCCAATCATTATGTGACAATGTTTATTTTATCCATTTGGACTCAATCTAATAAACAAATGCATATAATGTTTGTTCTCGTATTGATTATTATGTTTTATTTCCTTCGGTTTCTCAAATGATTTTCTCTTTTGAATGAGAGAAAAATGTATTTTCAATAATTTATGTAAGTTCAAATCTTGAAGTGAAGGATTCATAATCTGCTAGATGAAGCTTAGCATCATTTGGTATTCTAATTTACATATTTGTAAAATTATTTCCAAAATATGATGTTTTGAAAGAAATCATTAAACTTAATAATTATGGTTTCTTCAATGACCAATGTATTAACTATAGACTTTGAATTTGACAAAGTAACTAAGACATATACCTTTACCTACCTTGGAATCAACCTTACCCAATTGATCCTTGGTACTAAGGATAAAACATTCAAAACTAAAGATAAAAGTATAATGATGCTCTTCGTCCTTTTAATAGCTCACAAATAGTCTTATCCAACAAAAGTTTAATGAATAATACATAATAAATAGTGCTTGCAACCTCAATCTACAAATGTTTAAATACATAATTTCTACAGAGCATAGTTTTGTCCATTTCTTCAAAATTTTATGTTTTTTTAACTATCTTGGTTTGTTGAGATTTTATCAATAAAAAGAAATTGTGATAAACATGCTTAACAAAAGCTACGAGAACATTTTTCTTCTTAAAAGTCATCCAGAACACTTTTCTTGACAATTAATCATGAAGTTTTTTCTAGTCAATTAAAATTATATATAAAATACTCGTGAATGTCGAACCTTTGTTTATCATCTTACGTAAAAAAATAGATTTTCTTTAATTTTGGTTCATTCCCTTATTTTCTCTAATTTTGGTTCATTCCCAAGTGTATGTTCAATCACCTTTTCATGTAATTTCACATTAACTCATAAAACAGCACAATTTTGAATATGTTTATGTATGATATTAATATCTTTTGTGTTTAATATACATATAAGATGCTTTATTTATAATAGAAAAAATATAAGCTAAACTCAAAATACAAATAAAGAATAGTAACAAATTAACTAAAAATAAAAGATAAAGATAATATATTTAACAACCCCCTCAAGCTGGTGCATACAAATCGTATGTACCAAGCTTGTTAGTAATATAATCAATAAATAGTTAGTGAAAGTATCTACTTCTGCATCTCGAGTGACACCAAATTGTTAATGATTTGTGAAGATGAAATATCAACCCAAAAGACTACCCTGAGCAACAAATCTTGGAGGCTTCTCCATATAAATCTCTTCTTGTAAATTGTTGTTGCGAAATGCATTATTCACATCCAGTTGTGAATGAGTGCAGAAAAAGGTCGACAAACAATTAATAGTAGCTATGAAGAATAATATTGGACAATGATAGACTACCGTGAAACTTCAACTATGATAACTTTGACAAAGAAGATTACCATCAGTAGTGGACGACGATTAGTAGTGACAGATAACGACAAACTGCAGGGACTAGATTGTCATCAATAACAAATGGTGGCCTGTAGTGACAATGATAGATTGTAGAGACTAGATTGGACCACATAGAAATAGACTCTCTCTCACGAAAAATGACGAAAATGACGACGCAATGATAATAGACAATGCAAGTGGACAATTTGGCTCTTCAAAAGAATGGTATCCTTTATTCATCAAAGCACCTAGAAACAAACTTCCCCCACAGGTAATGTCGTTAGACAAAGACAACGAACAATGGACAACAATGAAAAATACACGGTAGAGAACTAAAATTAGGAAAGTAATACTAAGGTACTCAAACACAAGTGTTGAATGAAAAAATTATTAAGGTGTCCGGTCGCCAGTTGCTGGTGGCCGATAACAACAATAATGTTAGAAGAAACTCAAACAATCAGGCTTTGGTATGATGTTAAATATATTGAAAACTATGTATGAGATTAATCTCTCTTGTATTGAATATACACATAAGGTGCTCTATTTATAATAGAAGAAATATAGGTTAACTCCAAAATAAAAAGGTTTAAACCCTCATATGGTCCTCATATTTGTTGAGGAATCTCAAGTCGATCTTCTTCTTTAAAACGGTCTCAATTGGGTCTAAATTTTGTAAATTTGTAACACTTAAGCCATTTCCGTTAAGTGGTCAGAAATAGAGTCAAAAGTGGTTGACGTGTTGCACAATAAATGTATTGAGGTGGATCTTTTATTACGTGGAAATTGGATTTAAATTATAATATGAAATTTGGATTTAATTTATAACATGAAATTATTTAATTGGAGACGTGGTTAGGAAAAAAAGTTAAAAAACTTATTACATTTGAGTTTTTGAAACTGCAAATTTGAAATTTCGAAAGAAATATAAAAACGGAATCTAGGCAATATCATCACCATCACCATCTTTCTACATATTTGTTACTATTGCGCTTTTCATTTCAGCACTTGTACAAGCATAAGTTCATTTTATTTCATAAAAGACTATAGCACCATCATTCTCTTCTTCGCTCACACAAAACTTCTCTCTCATCATCTTTCTACTTCCCTCTTAACTCATATATATCAAGATTAATTTTTTTTCCTCAAAAACGTTTCATTGGGATCTCACCCAAGTTTGAATTTCCAAAACCCCAAAATTTGCAACGACCCTAAAAAAGACATCATTGGAAAGTGCTGAAATGAAAAATGCAACAATCTCTACACCCAACAGACTCCAATGCACCATTGTCTTCTTCGTTCACACAAAACTTCTCCCCATCATCTTTCTTCCTCCCTCCTAACTCATATATCAAGATTAATTTTTTTTTCTCAAAAACGTTTCATTGGGATCTCACCCAAATATAAAATTTCCACAACCCCAAAAAATTTACTTAAAAAACCCTAAAAACAAACTCAACATTAAAACAAAAGAAAAAAAAGAATTATCGAAAGGATATTGATTTTGTGTAGTGTATGAAGATTTAATAGGAAGACATAGAAAACTTTGAACAAATCTAAAAAAATCTGAGAAAGAGGTTTCGTATAGCCACAAAACCCCTTGATTTAACATTTCTCAATCGAGGTACTCCACAATACTCGAACATTTGTAGAGTTAATGTTGTCCTCAAATTGGTGTTCATACAGTATCAAGTTCCCGTTTGCAGCAAGTGTGACATGGTAGATTGAACTTGTGTTGTGTGATTTGTTTCCAGGGCTAAAATTTTCGTTCAAACATGAAATCCCAATGCAAAGAGAGACCGTGGCATCAAGCTCGAGCTATAAGTCCACAAAAGTGTTTGAAGCCCAATAAGCATAAGTGCCAGATGTTGCGTTGTTCTTTGGATAAGCAATGAGGTTTCCATCTAATTGCATGACCATAAAGAAAGCTCCACTCGAATAGTCTTTTTCGGACACACTAGAAACCAGTCGGTCGTCTCTAGCTAAACTCTAACCTCCTAATAAGGTGTTAGTTGGATAATCAAAGTTTTGCCAAACAATAGTCCTGTCATTGCTATAGAGCACAAAGTTGCCAAAATTAAGCACAAAGTTGCACAAAATCCCTAATTTATTTTGCTAACCACATTGACCAATTACATAACATCATGTCAAAAACTAATACATCATAATTTAAATCTTAATTTCACGTAATAAAAACATCACATCAGCATGTTTATTGTGCAACACATCTTCAACTCTTGACATCGTTTTTGACCACTTAACGAAAATGACTTAATTGTTACAAATTTACAAAATTTAAGACTCAATTAAGACTGTTTTAAACAAGATGACTGACTTGAGATTTTCTCAACAAATATGAAGACCATCCAAGGATTTAAACCAAATAAAAATAAAAAATAATAACAAAGTAACTAAAAATAAAATATAAAAATAAGATAAAGATAATATATTTAATAAAATATTGTTTTTAATATAGAACCAAAGTATTTTTATTTTACTCATTTGGCAGCTTAAATCTCAAAACCCTATTGAAAAACTATGGGAACCAAATGAAACCTTTTTTTTTTCAACACACTTTCAAACTTCAATAAGAATATCAGAGTCCAATAACTTTATCCTGATACATGCATCTAATGCTCTCTTTTACCTCTCCAATTTGAATTTTATGGAAATAAGTCAAATGTCATTCGCCCTCTATCTCACTAATACCATGATCTGCAAAAAACCCTTCTCCATTCATTGTTCAAGCATCTTAATCTAAATCTCTTGCATTTGTTTCTCTACTTTTGACAAGCTCATATATCTTACTTTCTCTATTCTTTGTCCAAAGGGTTTGTAATTTCAAGGACTTCAGATTGTGTGCTACAATCACAACTTGTGTCAATCCCTGTTATGATACTTGTCTAGTTTCCAATGTTGTTAGGATACTTTGTCCAGTTTTCAATAGTATTACTCTTGAACAAGAATTTAAAACGTTCTCTTTTATTTTTTTACCTTGTCTTAAACATATTTATTCCACCACCTCGATTCTTCATCACTTCATCCAAAACATTTTGACCCACTCAGCATCTTCAACAATTTTTCCTTATCTTGTTAGACATATAATTCCAAATAAACACAGCATTGCTTTGAAATTCCCACCAACCTAAAACTTTATAATTAGAAATCAAAAGTGTGATCCACATAGCTACATAAAAAGGATAAAATAGTATCCCTTTCACATTCTAACCCACATTTTCAATTGGTCCGACATAAACAATAGAGTACACAACAAAGACGACGAAGTGGGTAAGTAATACTCTTGATGTTGCTGGAACAATGCAAGGAAACAAATGATCTAAGATAACTTTGCAACTACGGTTGGATGTATATGCACTATAATAAAATCTCCATCAAAGACAACACTAGATGTACGAAAATTACAAAGAGCACGTTTACGCAGCACAAGTTAATTAAAAGGTCGCTTTCAGAGCTAAGAAGAAATTGCCAGGAAACTCCATATAATTTTTTAATGTTCTTTACCTTTCTATAGGGATTGGCCAATCTTAGAAGTATGAATTTTACCTTCGAATGAAAAAGGGTTTCCGTTATCTAAAAAAATAAATACTAAAACTAAAGCAATTTTCCACACCTTCCTTGCCTTTTGGGCTTTCAGAATACACAGACGAGAAATTTCCCCCACACGAATAAATAAATGTCACTCACCGAATAAACTCATCAAATACATCCAAATTTTTTCTTCATACACATTACAGTTCCAACTTTGGGAAAGAAAAACACTAAAAGAGAAACATATTACCATATACGAAGGTTTTACTGATTAGTCAGCACAACCAGCCAGTTTCAGTGTTGCATTTACAAGGGAAATGAAAGAATTAATACCTTTTCAATTAAAGAAACAAGGAGAGAACTTACAACATAAGTCGTTACATATTTGAAAACCCCAAACACTAACATATAGAGAGAACATAACATCCCACAACAAAATCATGGGAATTCCCACATCTTGTACTGAAATCAGATGCAACAAACTCCAGTCAATCGCCAGATCCGACAAAACACCGATCAAGTTATATCTTCAGCAAGGAAGATGATATCTGCTGCTCTGTATATATGCATTTACTTCATAATGGAATTGAGACAATATTTGTCTAAGCAGCAAGAACTATGATCACGATCAGAAGCACAATCCCAAAAATCACCAAAAGCAAGCATGTCTATGGAGAAAATAAAAGAGCACAAGGTTAACAAGGGAAATACACCAAGATTTCAAAAGGGTGAAAAAAAGACTAAACATTGACCAACGATGTACAAACAAGTCTTTCAAGATGGTAGACAGTCTATGATAACTCCTTTAAGTAGGAAATTGCATAAGCTTATTACTTATTCCATCAACCACTTCTTCCCTTCCATATTATGACAACGATGCAATAATCCTACTTTCAAAATGGAAAACAAATATTGTTTGCAATGTGCAAACTGATAATAATAGACAAAATTACAGGCTAATCCACCTACAAAGATTTAAGCTGCATGTATAGTATGTTCAGAATACGTTTCTCTATAAGTATTTCTAGAAGAAGAAAATAATATAAAATGAAATAAACTTTTCTCCATAATGTAAAATTAGTTCATGCACAAGTTAAAAATATTTTTGAGAAATTCTACATATTAGCTTATCCGTAAACTAGTTTAAATTTATATAAGTTCAATTAATTTTTCCTTCGTATTTTCTTCTTGTGGAGGAGTTTATTCAAATAAATCCATTGTTATTTCCAAAATACGTGTCATGTACTGTAATCATAATAAATTTAATTTTGCAAGTAAATACATCAGCACAACAAGTCAATACAAAATCATTTTTAAATCAAATTCCATTCTGTGGTCAGGGCCATTAGTCAAACCCTCTTTAGAAGATATCTCCTCTGGAGATTCCACATATAAAAAGTCATTTCATGGAAGGAGGTTAGTAATTTTGTGGCAATTAGAAATTGATACATTACCAAAGAGGAATTTGATCTTTGGGTCTTTGAAGCTTTTAAAAGTTGAGATTTTGCTTGTGCTGTTGCTGCATGGGAGTTCTCAATGTTGGAGCCAATATCATCTGTAAAATGAAATTTAGTTGCATTAGAGAACATGAACAAATACGGAAAAATAAATTTGTATACAGCGATATAAAATGTGCACAATCACAAAAATAAAAGGGAATGAAAAAAAATACCAATCATGGTTCCTTGCTCATGGACAAGCACAGCAAGATCTTTGAAGATCTCGTTAACTTCACCAATTTGCTGCTGTATTTCTTGAATGCCTTGCTCCCTTTCCTCAATGATGGCCTCGTTAAAAGCAATCTCATTATCTAAGAACAAAACCTCCTGCCTGCAGCATGAATAAAACAAGAGCTAAGGTACTGAAATGATGCAATGTAGAAAATTTGAAAACTCTGATAACGCATAAATTCAATTATTCATCTACTTTAGAGACACAACGGATAATTCTAACATTGATTATGCCACCAATTTCAATACACCAGAGCATTATAAGAGAAAAAAAGCGGGAAGGGAGCTTTTGGTAGTTGATATCAATTATTTTCAGGATAATAGTATGTTGCAGATGAATATGTGGTACTCCAACAGCTAAAATGGAAAGATTTCCTTTTTCAGGATAAACAATTGACATTCAGTTGTCCAATCAAACTTAACAATGTAGCCACGATCAATTCATGATTCCAGCTCCTTCGAACCACCAAAGATGAAACAATAAATAAAAGCATCCTATTTTTCACCAATTCTAAATTTCAAATGGTTAATAATCCTGATCATTAACCCAATATTACATTTCAAAAATTGCTTTTCCACACCATATATTGGAAATAGATCAATAATACACAAAATGAATCTGCAAATCACTGACATACTACTAATCATAAATGAGAAAATACCTCCTTGATTCCACGAGTAAGGCACGCTCTTCTGGTGATTTATCAGAACCAACACCTAATTCACCAGCAGTATAGCTGCAAGCCCAAAGGAAAATCTCCGTCATACCATTGTTTGCAAAGGTATATTATACACTGGCAGTGATTACAGAAGAAGAATCGATAACCTAGAAACCAATTGCATAATATTAAACTGCAAAATTCTAAATGTAGCCTAATCTAAAACAGGTCCCACTCTGCATAAGCCATACACTTCAAAACAAAGGAGAAACATAGTCTTGCCCCTAAACTTCTATAGGCTCTAATTATAATTGATAAATCACCTGGAAGGAAGGACTGCTTGGGGAACAAAAGGAGTGTATGCTGTTTCCCTTTCAGCTGCAAGACGTTGTGCCTTCTGAAACTCTTTCAATACTGCTTGAAAATCTTTCGCAAGTTTAGCATCTGCGATCTTCTTGCTTGCCTGCAAAAATAAGAAAAACTTTTAGGTAAAAGGCATTGAAGATCATGCAACCATACAAAGGATTTGCCTGTCACAAACTTTCATAGTATTCTTTAAAAGAATGATGCAGATTGATTATAAAATTACCAATCCAGTAAAAATGACCGCAATAATATAAGTAATAATAGTATTCAGAGGAGTTAATGCATTTTGGAAGACGATCACAAAATACTGAGACGGGGACCAAATAAACAAACTGCTCGTTCAGATGCAGTAAAACACAAGATCAAGGTTCAAACTTACATTAACTTCAGCATGGTGATCAATGTCACTGGCTTGCTTAAGTTTAGCTGATGTATCCTTCACCAATTGCCCAATATGTAGTCTTGTCTTGTGGCTGTAAGTTTTAAAATAGGTTAAAATATTAGTCAACCACAGTAATAGCAAAAGAGGTCCTTGTTCTACTAAATCAAAACTTAATATACAAAAGGGACAGTGTCCAGTTTGCAAGGCTAAAAAAAGAGTTCAGATTCCCAACATCCCTCGGCTTCATCTGTTAACTACTTTGAATGACGAAGCTACCTTCTATAAAAGTATAACTACTTAACATGATAATCACCAAATATTCCATTACATAGAATGTCCTGTTCTTGAATTGAAAAATTAGCATATCACTACATATCTTAATCCCGACTAGAGAAACAACAAGAAGAAATATAACCTCGATCAAAGCATCAGAAATAGCAATTTTGATCATTCTTCCCAAAAAATAAAGGTCCGCTGCAATTCAATCGAAAAAAAACCCAAACTTAGCCCATCTAAACGAAAACGATCCCCAAAACGCCAAGCAACATGGAAATATTGTAATTCGAGCGGCCATTCAGCTGATTCGACAATTTTGATGTTGAAGGGGGGAAAGGGGGGAGGGAACGTTTCTTTATCTTTTTCTTCGGAAAATAAAAAGTCAATAACGATCAGTTAGCTGAAATCAAAGAAATTGAGTGTGATGATGAAGAACTAACAGCTTCTCACGGAGCTCGGGGGTATCTTTGGGGGTTCCGAGGGTGTTGACGAGTCTCTGGAAGGTGGAGACGGCGGTGTTGATCTGGAATATTCCGGCAGCCACTGCCTGCGTGGGGTCCTGCTTGCCGTTGGTCAAGCCACGCCTGGAACCGAAGGGCCGACCAGCCTCGATGTCCTGAAAGCTCATAATTCCGTTTCACTTTCTCGAGAAAATTGGGAGAATTTTCCTGAGAAAGGGAGGGAAAAGGCGAAGGAGGCGTTTACCGGGATCTGGGAGAATAAAGAGAGGGGAATTTGAGGAATTAGGGCAATGCAAGAAAAGGGAAGCGAACGAAGATTTGGATTCCGTGAGGTAGTTTCTTCGGTGGGTCTCTATGGTTGTAATTCCCTGCCGCTACATTGGCGTGGACGCGCTCTTCAAACACGTGTCGTTCTTCCATAGGATGGAGTCAAGCTTCTATTTTGGTGGCGTCGTGGTAAATTAATAACTCCTAATTATTGGTGCTGTGTTTACTTAATTTTAAATTGTGGGAGAGGGAGCCACCGTGGACGCTTCCTTTTGTACGTGTCTAATCATTTTAATTAAGTTTAATATTAAAATTCATTTTTTATAAATACAAACTTAAAAGATTATATGTTTTCACTTTTCTATATTTACTTTCATTTGTTTTTTTTTCATAAACTAATAGATTTTGTTTTCATAACATGTGTATATTCTGTAGCCTTTTTAATGTCAATAGTAACAATTTATAACTAAATATCACTTATAATTAAATATCAAATATATATTGTATCTTCAAAATTCAAATACATTCTTAATAAAAATCGATATTATATATATATATATATATATATATATATATATATATAATTAAAGAAAAAGGGCAAAGTGCAACAATAAACTTTGAATAAAAAATAATTTAATTCAAATTAACTTAGATTTATTAAATACGTATTGTACTTTATAAAAAAATTAAATCATTAATTTTCTAGTCAACGATTTTAGTTTCCAACTACACTTTATCCTTCAAAGTTTTCTTTTGCGAAATTAATTTTTAAAGTGTGTTTTCTCATTTAGAAGAATCAAGACCATAGTTTTATATGTTTCTAGTATCAATGGAACAAAATAATTTATTGTACTTTTTTTTAACTTTAACTTATTTAATATCTTTAGACCTAACTTGAGTTTTTAAGTTTGCAAGAAATTATTAAAAATTAAAACAGAAACATATATTATTTATTGTGAATCAAAAATATAGGTTATATGTTAAAATTATTTACTAGTTACAAATTTTAATATGATATAATTTATATATTTTTAGTTGAATAAATTACATTTTTATTATTTATTATGTGCAACTCACAGTCTATAATACCTGTTGATAACTCTAATTAAATTGTCCAAAATGTTGGTAATTTAATCCGTAAGGTTTTCAAATTTTGGAAAGTTTTACTTATGAGCAAAAATCAAGTTTCATGAATCAAAATGACCACACATTTAAAGAAAATAACATAATATGAAAAATAAATGTTTAAAATGCTATGTTATTAACTATTATTTGAAAGCAACACCAAACGGAATTATGTTCTTGTCTCTCTTAACAAAAAAAATATGTGAAACAAGACAAGGCAAGGCAATGTAATGAAACACGCAATATTCCGTGGATAGTTCGCGCAGGTATATTACAAAGAATGGAAAACTTTTCATCTATAGCTTGCTACTTCAGTGTGATGTTGGAAGCTAGTTCGCAAGCAATATTGAAGGTTGTTGCTCCTCTTCCACAAGCATCGGGATTTCATCCTCTCTTTATGGATGTTGATTCAGTCTTAAACAATAAAGTGCGAGATCTTCTAAAAGACATGGCCTTTTTTGGGTTGCTCACCTTATGCATCCAATCTCTGTAAATAAAAGATAAACATACGTTCAAAGAGGCACGAAACAAATTCTTGAATAATTTTCTCTCTCGCATAATACTTTCATCTAGAGTTCTTCTTCTTTCTTTTACAAAAATCATCTTGAGCCATTTCATTTGCGTCCCTTTGTTCTCTTTCTTCTTCTTTTCCATAAATGTCCTAGGTTTAGTTATTGAAAATACTTTCTAGTTTTGTTATCCTCGAAATTTTTGGAAAGTTCTTATTGTATTCTGGGAGACTTACGCAACACACTGTAGATAAATCCCTAAGGAAAATAATCTACACGTCTTGAAAAATTATTGTTGATGATATTATTGTAAGTTTCTACAACAATCTTAAAGACTTATAACTGACATTAATAACCCAATTCCAGAGAATTAGAACATTGTTTCCATAATGCAGACGGTCTCCGCAAAACCTTTCCTAGATATATAAAAAACGTGTGTCTAGCCTTTTTGACATGTATGGAGTTACTACTTCTCTTTCATATCCAAAACCCAACTCTAGTCTCCTTTCAAATTCAAAACAAGTTGAAGATTTGATTCATGCGAGTAAAGTATGCTAACACACTCTACTTAGTGCACTTTCTAATGACTTATTCGATGTGTATTATTCTTATAAGAAAGCAAAAGACATTTAAGATTCGTTGATTCTCAAATACATTATTGAAGATGTTGTCAGACAAAGGTTCATCATTGGGAACTACTACCACTAGAAAATAATTGAAGATAAAGATATAAAGTCTCAAATTAATGAGTACTACAAGTTGTGAAGATATCAAAGCGGAGAACATTCTTCAGCCCGATGAATTTGTTTCAATACTTCCAGAGCTCATCACACGCTACAAAAATATTGTTATTTAATGGAGGTTTATTTTTAATTTGCGGAGGTTATTTAATTGTTATTTTTCAATTTTTCAAACCTCCACAGTTAAAGTCGTAGTTATTAATTTGCGGAGGTTTTTTATGACCCCTGGTATCAAATTTATATTGCAGATGTTTTTTTAGAGAGTTTTAACATCTTCTATTAGTGGCTATTATTTTTGTGGAGGTTTGAAACCTCCTTTATTTATAATTATCCACTTTCATTTATAATTTCTTAATTTAATGAAATATGTTTTTTATAATAAGAAATAAATAAAATATATAAATTTGTAAAATACACCAAAATTAACCAAAATTAATTTTATTAACTTAAGATAAAGTATATTTATTGATAATTAAAAAATAAATATAAAAAAATACATAGGTAGAAAATGTAAGATCTGGAAAAATATTGGTTTTACAATTAGTTTTAAGACTTTGAGTTTTTGTTTGGAAATTAATGTTCTTGAGTGTATATTTTTGTTAGAACATAATTGTTATGTTATATTTTTATATTTTTGACTAGGTCTTTTACCTTTAATTAATTTTTATACATAATTGTTAATGGTCTTTTACCTTTAATTAATTGATGTAGAAATTAATTAAGGGGTGGTTTGGTGTTTAGAAATCCTAGAAACTCTAAATCAAAGAGAGAAAATAGAGGAAGAGAGGAGATTGACATTTTGGGAGAAGAAGAGAGAGAGAGCAACAAAAATGTTTTAATGTAAAAGAAGATTGGTAGTTTTTTAGGGTTGTAGTAAAGCCTTATGATTGACCAAGGTATGGAGAAGCTTACCTTTGTTTGTTTATGGTTGTATGTTATATGTGTTCTTGATATCTTGATTGATAATCCTTGTTTTGATACATGCGTATATGATTATAATTATTCGTGATTATTGTTGGGTAAGAGTTTGTGTATGAATGAGCATAGGGTTTTGTAGTATTTGTGAATGAGTTTTTCCTATGAATGTATTATGTATGTTTTGTTGGATTATTCCAACAAAGGGTTTGATGCTATAGAGAACAAAGTTATGATGCTTTGGGATTTTCATGCAAATATATGTTATAAGTGTTGGGTTATAGGGCTCCCTTCCTATGTGAAGAATATGCCAAATAATGTGGACCATTATGTCTCACTTTGTTTTAGTGGAGATGGGTCAGATTAATAAGGTACATTAGAGTCATTTTAAGAGAGAGAAAAGCCCAGTGAGAGAGAAAGGAAGAGAATAAGTCATTATCGCATAACATAAAACCTACACTAGTGTTTTTGTTGTTGTGAAGTCGTTCACTGTTGGATAGGGCTGATTTTTGGACAGTGGGTTCTAGACGTATGGTTCTTCATTTTGACCATTCGGATTGTCAATCGAAAGTCTAGTTTTGGATAAATCAACCTTGAATCAACAACTCTGTTTTGGAGAATTTCATAAAATCTGCACTGGTGTTTTCGTTGTTGTGAAGTCGTTCACCGTTGGATTGGGATGATTTTTGGACAGTGAGTTCCATATATATGGTTCTTCATTATGACCATTAGGATCGTCAATCGGATGTTTAGTTTGGAAGAAAAAAGCCTGACAACAACAACTCTATTTTGGAAAATTTTCATCTTCTTAGTTCTCATTTGTAAGCATTATGCTTAGTTAGTTTGGCTGATTGAAAACCCTATTTAGTGTTTTTATCGGATACAATTTTGCACCTTATTATTGGGGGTATAACATGTCAATGATTGGATCTGGATTATTCAAGTGATGTATTATATGTGTTTGAGTATGTTTACATGGTATATGATGCTTGAATGCATGTATGATGTGTTAACTATGTTTCCACGTGATCTAGGATTGATGTATGTATGTTTTAATGCTCGAATCATGTCAAGGATGTGTTTCAATTCGGAAATAATCGATTATCATTAGTTATAATCGATTATCTGCACATTGGTTTTGAGTGTGGTTTCAGGAATAATCAATTATCTTGGATGATAATCGATTAGCCCTTCTTGTGTAATTTTTTGGTAAATTTCATTCAGGTAATCGTTTATCTTAAGTGATAATCGATTATCACAGTGCATTTTGGTGAAAAATGACAAATTTGATTAAGAATGAACGTGAACCAAGTCTGAGGAGTTGTGGAACATGATGATAATGAGAGATTGAGGTTAGTGGTTATGTTTAGGGTCAGTTTGACTTGTGGTTAAGAGTGAAGCATGAGTGAGTGTTAAGATGTACGTGAGTATGTGATTGATGAGCAAGAGAGTGAATGATAAGTTTACTTGTTGTACCTCATAAATCCTGGTTCTATCTACGGATAGGTGCTTCCTTTTACCTTGTGTGCATTGGAAGGAGATGATCTGTAGGGGAGACTACAAATGTCCTATAGGGGAGGTTACATGTGGCTTGTAGGAGCGGCTACAGTCGGTAAGGTAGGGTACAAGAGTGAGATGAACTCTTTCCACTATGGTATTATGGTACGGTGATGCTCATGGTCTTGTTCATGACTAGGATTAAGGGTGGGCAAAATGAATTGTATTGCACTGTACTCTTAAAAACTATATTAAACTAAAAACTAATTTGTTTAAATTGAATTGAACTAAAAATAAGTTCAGTTAAACTGAACTAAACTACTTTTTTTTCTTTTAAACTGTACTGTACTATTTTAAACTTAAAGAAAACATAGTTATGCCTGCAACATCTTCCCTTCACTATCTCATTGGTTCTGCTTTCTAATAAATAAATGTGGTTTTGCACTAGTACAACTGTCAATGGCTAATCATCGATAGAGTTAAAAGAATTAGTTCAATTTGATTTTTTTTAATAATTACAAACAAATAAATTAATATTCAATAACATCACAACATTTAAAAAAAATTAAATTATAAATCTATATAATTAGAATTAGTAAATAATTATAATAAAAAATTTAAAAAAATTAATGAAATATTATTGGTACTATTTTATCATATTATTAAAATTAAATTAATAACTATAATTATTTATCATTACTATTTATTATTAATTTAAAGATATAAAATGTCTAAAATTTGATTCTCATATTAAATATAGTTTGATTTAATAATATAAATTTGTTTATATATTATTTTATATAGATTAAAAACTTAATCTCTAAAAAATATTTCTGTTTATCTTTGTTTTGCGTTATTCGAAATAAAAATTATCTAGTTTAATATAAAAACTCTCATCTTTCTTCTCTTCTCACCTTTTTCTGAATTCTCATATATATATATATATATATATATATATATATATATATATATATATATATATATATATAATATTATATTTTATAATTATTTACATAAGTACTTTTATCTTTTTGTTTTTACAATTATAGTTAATTTTATTAAGTTATAAAAATAATTACCAGTTTTTGAAATATAATTACAATATAATAAAATTTAGTTTTTTTTAAAATATATAATTATTTTAGTATAAATTTAGTAATATCATTTTATTTTAATAATTATTATAATAATAGTTAACTTTTTAAGAGACTTGAAAAAGAACATTTATATATATATATATATATATATATATATATAAAAGTGACGTAAAAAAAATTGTCTCATGTCGTCACAGAAAACAAAATTAATAAAATTTAAATTCTATATATATATATATACACACATCCGTGCCTTTATTTCTTATGTTTGTGTTGTTGGAAATAGAAGAAGAGCAAAACAATTAAACAAGAAAAATTAAAATAAAGTACATAGTTTGAAGTAGTTAACTAAACTGTTAATAAAAGAAGTTCAGATTTTTTGAACTGAACTACAAATAAGTATAATTCAGTTTTTATAAAAAGTAGTTTAATTTTTATAGTGCAAAATAGTATAGATAATCCATAGTTTAGTATAATTTAGTTAATCATGCCCAGCCCTAACTGGGATAATCATGATGGTGATGTATCTATGATGATGATCATGGTACTTGAGATGCTTCAGATTATGTTATGTTGATAGTGGTATTACTATAATGGTTATAGTAAGTAATTAGCATGGGTGCTAATGAATGGATAGACCAAAGGTCTATGTGTGAGATGTTAGTGATGATATCATGGGTTAAAGATCAATGATTGATGATCGAAGTTCAAGGATCGGGGATCGAGGATCGAGTAATTCAATATAATTGAATTGTTTATGTTAGAGTATTAGAAATTCTATTGTTATTACTACTATATATGAGGTGTTTAATTATGGTTGATATAATCAGAAGGTATGTATCTTGTTGTGTGTTTGATTATGGTTGGTATAATAAGAAGGTATGTATCGTGTTGTGTGTTTAATTATGATTGATTGAATCAGTATGTATGTATCTTGTTGTTATGATTGTTTTATCAGTAACTTACCTCATACATGTTTGTGTTTGTGTGTTTGTGATTGAAATTGTCGGCAATGATAGTATAATGTGTTATACGTGAGCAAATAATGTTACAGGTGTTCTAGAGGCGTGATTGACTTGAGAGAGGATGGGGAATAACCTTGGGATTCATTTAAAGTTATTTTGTTTTACAAGTTAAGACAATATAATTGGAGTATTTTCTTCGTTATTTTATTACTCGAAATAATGTAATTGGATAAGGTTTTCTTTAAGTATGTTTCTGCGTTATGATAAATTTTGAATTTTACCGATTTTTATTAACTCGTGACATCTCAGAAATCGAGGTGTTACAGAAAAAAGAGGGGAATGTATTACAGTGAATGTATTCTCGCCCAATGACCACCAAGTCAATAACTCTTTGACCTTGGCTTCTCTTTGGGAGTATATTTTCGCTTAATGAGTTTTCATAATTATGCAGATTTATGTCATTCTAGCCTTACAAATTCATTTCATCAACAACACAGATGTCAAAACATACCAAATTTGCATTACACAACCTTCACTAACTCAAATCATCTCATTTGTCATACCAATCACAGAGCATTCCAAAAATTTCACCATATAATCAATTTATGTAATTTAAGAACCTAACCACAATTCAACAAAGCACATTTATCACATAAATCAATCATTTAGTCAATTCACCATACAAACATAAAATTAGACACTTGAAGGTATATATAATTTAAAATAGTGCAATTAGCTTTCCTTACTTAAAAGATATATGAAATTGATCTAAGGAATCTGAAATCCATTCAAGCTCACAAAATATCCTATCTATACCTAGGAATAGCAAAAAAATTATTAGGACACACCATTAGAACCATTGATTAATAAAGACTCGTATAAAAGACTAAAGGTATGCATACAAGTAGAAGAAGACTTACATGCCACAAATAAAAGAAAAAGACCACGAAAAAGGGCTAAAACTCAAGTTACACAAGCAAAGAAACTGATTAGTCCAAATTAAAGAGCTCATCACAAGGATAAATCCTCCGATCTCAGTTCTTCAATCAAACGAGTAGAGAGGAAGAACTCCTAGAGAGAAGTTTGAGAACTATACAAAGGTGTTTCTAAAGAGATGATATATTTTAAAATAATGAAATATGTTCATAACAAAACTATTTATATTAAAACATTTTAATATTAAAATATTTGAGTCTCACTATTTTTAAACCACTATCATTTCTAAAATGTCATTTTCTAGGTCTATACAAATTGAAAATATTAATATTGGGATATCGTTAAGATTTGATATTTTGTTACCCTTTTTTCTGTCTTTGTACATATTACATGAATAAAATAAATAGTAAGTTTCTTTGTATAATATCTCTTGCTCTTACATTTTCAAAATTTTGAAATCTTGATAATGACACATTATCATCATTTTAAGAAACTTGTAGAATGAAAAGAGAAAGAATTTCTTACTCATGGTTATTTATGAGTCATTTTAGTGGTGAAAATTTGAAAACATAGGGAAAATGAAGGTTAATTAAAGAAAATCATACAATTGAAGGTAATTTAGTTCATACTAGCGAAAGAGTTTTCAAAGTCAATAACTACAAAAGAACCAAATACAAATAAAACAAAAACGCAAGAGTTTTTCATCTTATCTTATTGAAAGAAAAATAGTTACCAACACAGCCCATATGAAAAATGTTACAAATATGGTCATGTGATCATTTCATATATGTACTAACTACTTTTTGTACTTTTTAAAAACTTAAAATCCAAGGGGAGAAAGTAGTTGAAAAAACAACATTTTAACATCCTTACACGTCCAATATTACTACCACATCATTCACATACCAAAAAGAAAATATGAGGTTAATGAAAGAAAAATTATAACAAAAAATATCAATTTGAATGAAGATATAATCCCATAAAAAAAAGAAAAAACAGAAATGAAAAAAAACATTATTTAAAAGAAAAGAAAGCAAATTTGAAATTCAAATAAATAAGTATTAAAACAAGAAAGAGCGTTTAAAATACTTGCTCAATACATTTTTTTTAAAATTAGGTTTTATGAAATCTTTTATAAATATATTTTATATAAAAACAAAAAGACATTTATTTATTTTTTATATTTATGAAATTAAAATTGAGATATTATTAATATTCTATATTATATTATATTTATTATATGTATATAATTAAATAAATCATAAACTTCATATAATATATCTTTTATATTTTTAAATCTCTCAAAATTTCAACAAATAATACCAGATTAATTGATTTATAATTTAAAAAACAATATTTATGTGATCAACAAAATATAAGAAAATTTACAACATAAGAAAACTCACACTTAATTTGAATGTTTAGTAATCTCATTTCAATAATAATTATATTCTATCAATTTCATTTATTTTTTTCTACATAATCTTTAACTCAAATAATATTTAGTCGTCACTAAATATTATTTTGTTTATTAAATATAAAAGTTATATGTATTTTATATAATTGTTTTTCGATAAAATATTACATAATTAATTATTTTCAACGTTTGTTACCAAATTATAAAATAAAATATTTTTTAATAATCATTTTAAATAATTTTACCACATTAGTGTACTATTTCAAACGTTTAAAAACTCGTTTCAATTTTTTAATATTGAAAAAATGAATAATCGTAATAGGTAATTACAAAAATTGTTAAATTAATAACAATTTATATTTTACGTTTATTTACACAACCCAAAATAATATCTTATTTTAAACCACTATATTTATTTTATTTTTATAAGTCAGAAGTTTAAATTATTTTTTCATTATAAGTTCTTATTTTGAGTTTTTAAAATTTGTCCTTTTCTTTTTGAAACATTTGCAAAAATAAGAGAATAGATCATTTTCCACTGGAAAACTATTCTGCACAATTGAAAATTCAATTTCTCTTAAACGGAAATCTAAACTTGTCTAGTCAAAAGTCTAATTGGAAAAATAAAATTTGATAATTCATTTGAGAAATTTTATTTTATTTGGGAAAACTTTTTTTGCTTTCTAGTGTTTAAAACTTTATCAATTAAATATATTCTTACAAGATTCTGAACCTCGCAATACTGTTTTAGGACAAATAGACACTAACCCTAAATAGATCTAATTTTATAGTCTTTGTTTTAATAGTCAGTCACGGAAAGTCAAAATCTTACATATCCTAACGGGGTTTGCATGCCTTGCTATACACTCCATGGCACTCGCACGTGGGAATCAAATCCGGCACGTGTTTCCAAGTCTTCTCACTGAGACAGATAAATCAGAATACTAACCTTTCTACCGTTTTTTCTTAGCTGAACTCTTCTCCCTCTCTCTCTCTGTATCTATCTACCTATCTGCGGCGGTTTCTGGTCACCGGAGATCTCTACGATGTCGGTGAGTTCCAATCGCATCCGTATTATTATTTGACAATCATTTCCGTATTTCTAAATTTCTCTCTCTCTCTCTCTATGAAATGTGCGTACTGTATGAAACACTGCCACCGCTGTATAAATTTCGGTATGTGGAGCAGGTTCCGTACTTTTCGCAAAGCTAGTTCAGTTTAGTGTAAACGCGGAACAGTAGATCCGTCTTAGTTTAATTTTCTTTGAAACCGTGCTGTCTGGGTAGTTCTTGTGAATTTATTATGTGTTATTAATATTTGGCATTTGGATTTGGAAAGTTCTGTTTTGGTGCGGAGGTTTGCTTTATTGTATCTTGACTTCGGAGAGAAATTGCAATCTATCGGACTAATGAACTTTATGTTAGTTGATTTATGTTCTAGATGTTCTTAGGCTACTGTTCTGTAGTGTGTGGTATGATTTTCATTTAAGAGTTTCTAATAATGATATCTAATTGATACAATTACAGATTCTGGAGAGATTTATCTTGAATGTTTTGATTGAAATTTCTATGTTTCGTCTGCCCTGCACTAATGTTCCCCTTAAAATGGATTGAATAGCATCGCTAATGTTAAATGGGAGGATTGAATAGCGGGATTAAACAAGATGCTATGTTTTTATTCAAACTTGTTTAATAATTGTTCGATACATTTATCTGATAGGTAAAGAGTGAAGAAATATATTAGTAATCCTTGTAAAGTGGTGACACAAATGTATACTTTTAAGAATATATCATATCTCTTTACCTAGCTGATTAAGCTGTGTGTAGTTTATGTATTGATAGGGGTTGGTTCAGGTGACTAAGATTTCTGTATTTACTCCTCATTTGTTTTTTAACCTTTTTTTAAATCAGGATTCTCCATTTTCCAAATTAAGTTTGTTAAATGTTGAACTCTCCCACCTAAGTTATGTCCCCCCTTTCTGACCTTTTATGCAAGATCGGGTTAATATGTGAATGGTAGTTATAAGGGGCAATTATGAACATTTAAAAATGAATGAGAGAATTGAAAGCTTAATATTAGTTATTATTATATGTATATTTCTTTTTATCATTACTGGTGGTCTGAGGCGGCATCACAATGGAAGTTTCCATTTTTAGGAAATGTGCTTCAGTAGTAAGTAATGGTATATGCTTTGATTGTGTCCTAAACGTGAGATTTCTGAATACGTGTGCATATAAGGAGGTGGGTTCTCCGTGCTGTTTTAACCTTTTAGTATTACATTATTTTCTTTCCAGATCAAAACTATTAAAGTCAGCAATGTTTCCTTGGGAGCAACTGTGCAAGATATTCAGGAATTCTTTTCCTTTTCTGGTGATATTGAATATGTTGAAATGCAGAGGTCAGTAAGTTGCTTTGTTTGGTGTTTTAGTCCTTTTTGTTGTGTTTTACACTTTAGTTTTATTATACAAATTGTAATTTTATATATTAATGCAGTTATGATGAACGGACACAAATTGCCTTTGTTACCTTCAAGGATCCACAAGGTGCCGAGACTGCAGTATTATTATCGGTAATCTGCCTGTCATTTGTCACCAGTTAGAGTATTTTTGTGTCAATTTTCAAACACGATTCTTTATAGGGTTATTGAGTGTGGCAAACAACTAATAAAGTTGTCCTGTATTGACAACCAAAACACCTATATTCATTATTAAAAGTTGAAGATTCAGGATTGCATGTCATTATGCAACATGGACTGACAGTTGGATTTAAAGCAAGATAATGCAGTATGAGCAACTTACTCAAAAGAATAGATTATATTTGATAATTTCAGAACCATGTTGTGTCACATGTTTCAAAACATTTCACTTTAAAGGCTTTTGAAGATCCTCTTTTCTTGAATTTCTATAGCATATGTTGGTTAATCTTCAATCTGCCTGAATGTTTACATTTCATTGTTTTAATGTGTGCTAAAATTCAAAAGCATCTTTGATTTTTTCTGTCTGCAACATATGTGTCTTGATTTCACATATGTGATTATTTCAGTGTTATTGTGTTACTGTGTCCCAACATTCAGAAGTTTGTTCATTTTATATTTTCAAGTATTTTGGATTTTTTGCTGTCTGCAAACATATGCGTGTTAATTTTGAAGCTTCGTATGAAATGTCATTCCCATTCATTTCCCAGTACAAAGTTAAATGTTTTGAAAGAAGCTGGTTCTGATACTGATACCGATGCCAGTGCTTGTTTACATTAATTATCCATTGTTTCATTTTGTCAACAATAAATGGTTCATAGTAAACCTCTTTCTTATGTAAACAATTTTTCCTATCCTGAAAGTTTGGGCTTCCTTTTACTATTATTTTCAGTAATCTTAATGGATTTGTATGTTATATTATTGATTCATGGGAATGTTCTGGAAACGTTTCCTTATCTGCTTTTGATAACTACTGGAACTATTTTGGAAATTTTCATCATCTTTCAAGATTATTGATGCTAATGGTGACTTGTTTTTCTTGCGGTCCTAGCGAATAAGCTGTCTTAGCAAATAAGCTGTCTTATTTATGGGTGATTCTGTGTAGCAATTGAAAAGAAAATACTACGTGGAACTCAGAGGTGGTATGATTTTGCCTCTGTATGGAATGTGTGTAGTTTTTATATTTATTAGGACTACCATAATATTATGATAGGTTATACCCGGAGTTTAAAACATTGTTCATCACCTGCTACATTGGTAAATGTTTATTTTTTCCCAGTAGTCATTGAAACATGTTATAATGTCATCTAGTCCATGTGAGATCTTCAATGAGTGGTCTAACAGGAGTCTAATAACAGTGGCATAATAGTCCCAAAGAACCTGACTAGGATAGACTCAGAGTATCTTAGTAAGTGGATTTATACTTAACTTCACAAAACAGGTTTGCAAGATAAGCATTGCACCCAACTTATATATCATAATTTGATCTTATTTCTAATTGACATGGGATGTCCAACATACTATATAATTAGCCCCTTAAATGACATCAAATTGATCAATGAAGAATGAAGGGGGTGGCATTAAATTTCATTGATAAATGGAGAAGCAATGTGATGCCAAATGTTCCCTTGTACGTCTATGGATAACTAAAATGGGTGTATATTTGTTCCTTTAATGTAGAATTTTATATAGCCTGAGGTCATATTAAAATTTAACCAAGTTTCAATATTTCAGGGAGCAACTATTGTTGATTTGTCAGTTAAAATAGCACTCGATCAAGATTACCAAATTCCACCTGCTGCCTTGGCATCATCTGTAAGCTTTGTAAAGATCCTCTACTTATAAAGTACCTAATGATTTTGCCTAACAACTATGTGATATTTTTCAGGCAACACAGCGTAATGCTCCTGGTGGTGCTGACTCTGCTTTACGGAAGGCAGAGGATGTGGTCACCAGCATGCTTGCGAAGGGTTTTATCTTAGGTAAGGATGCTGTTAACAAAGCAAAGACTTTTGATGATAAACACCAGTTATCTTCAACAGCTTCAGCAAAAGTTACTTCTTTTGACCAAAAACTTGGGCTTAGTGAAAAAATAAGTGCTGGTGCTTCTGTTGTAAGTGGTAGAGTACGAGAAGTGGATCAAAAGTTTCAGGTTTCAGAGAAGACCAAATCAGCATTTGCAGTTGCAGAACAGAAAGTCAGTACTGCAGGATCTGCTATAATGAAGAATCGATATGTGCTCACTGGGACTTCTTGGGTTACTGGTGCTTTTAATAGGGTTGCCAAGGCAGCTGAGGATGTTGGACAGAAGACAAAAGAGAAAGTGGTACATGCAGAAGAGGAACAGAAGCGAAAAGTAGAAGACCAATATGCACAGGTCCTTTCTGACTCCCCGAAAGCAGCTGCAACTAGCGATCTGCACTCTTCCAAGCCTGCTCCTGCTCAGGGTTTGATCCTCTGATTTGCTTCTTGTACATACCTTCTTTGAAACTCTTGCAAATTGTTTCCATGTGAACCCCACCCTTTTATCTGATTGAAATTAATGTAACACTGGTTTTACTCGTTAGATGCACAATTTTGCAGTTGTTTCTTACTTCCATAAGCAAGATAAAATGAATGATCTGAAATGGTTTGTTTCCACGGTCTTGCCCGCTCCCCCCATCTGTTTGGTAGCATAATAACTTTGGCCGTTCTTGTGCTTCAATAAGTATATTTGGGTGAACTCGTGCAAGAAAAGGTATATTTGCTTTAATCAAATGTGGACTCTTTATATGCCAACTAAATTACCGGCTGAATATCTGAAGTACCCGCGCTATGTTGTTGTTTTTTTTTTAATTCAAAACAAGAAGTTAGGGTTTGTTGGCAAGTTGAAGATGTAATAACGGTGGAAATGATAGACAGAAGGACTAGGTTTTATGAGACTGTGATATGGGCAAGATACGGGTTAAAATTATACTAATAAAATTGAAGTCGAACAATCTTCCTTGGCCCTATAGACTTTGGTACAATCTTCCTACTATTGAGGTCGAACAATTGACTACATTCTTTAATAAACAATATTTTTAAGTTAGGCAAAAATATATAGCTTAGTAAAATAATAGATATAATCTTTTAAGGGCTTAAATATGTTTGTAAAATTTTAACGCAATATTGAAATTTATTCATATTCTAAATTTTGATTCATTTTAATTTTTTAAATTTAAAAAATAAATAAATAAAAGGATATAAAAAAGTTAATTCAATTAGTTTAAGATAATTATATTTATTTAATTTTAAAGTTTGTGAGTAAAATTTTTAATTTTAATCAAAGTTAAAAGAAAAAAATATATTTAATTTAATTTTTTTAACTACTTACTGATATTGAAAAAATGAGGAGAAAATGATAGTACGTGGTGGAGGAATATTTTAGTGTTGGTTTAGAGATATATGGCTAGATATACGGTTGTAAAAATCATAAGAATCACACTATGCGAATCGTGATTGCTTTTATTTAGGATTGATTCTATCAATCCTTGATTGACTCGTCTCGATCTTCAATCAGGATTGATTTATCACAACTTTCAATTAAGGCTAACTTGGTCGGCTTTTGATTAGGGCCATCTCATTAGATCTTCAATCAGAGCTAACTCATTAGGCCTTCAAGCGAAGCTGACTTGACCAACATTTGGCTCAGGCCAACTTAATCGACCTTTGCCTCGAGTCGGCTTAGTTGACCTTCACCACGGACTGACTTAGTTCCTAACCGACTCAGTCGACCTTCAAACCAGGCCGACATAGTTGACCTTCAATCCAAGTTGATTCAGCTTGAACTTTGACCCATACCGACTCGACTTGAACTCCAACTTGTGTCAACTTGGTTTGAAATTTGGCCTGACCAACTTGACTTAAACTCTGACCTGGGAAACCTTGGCTTGAACTCCAACTTGGAAAGACTTGGCCCGACCTTCAACCCAAGATGACTATGTTTGACCTTTTATTTGGGATGACTTGGCTTGACCTTTAGTCTTGGCCAACTTGTCTCGATCTTCAGCTCAGGCCGACCTATCTCGATCTTCAGCATGAACAAACATATCTTGACTTTTGACATAGATCGACTCAGCTTGATTCTTTGATCTTGACCAACTCAACTACAACTTCAACTTGGGTTGACTCGACTATATTGATAACGTTGATTTTAATGTGTTTTGATGCGTTGATTTTAATGAATAAAATCAACTTTCCCTAGCTTTTATCTTGTTTAATCCTCATGTTTATTGTGTTTTTGGATTATTTGGTGTTTTGGTTATTTAATGCTTGTTTTACCTTTAATTTCTATTTTGATGTGTTAATTAAGTGAATAGGAAATACTTTTGGTGGAGGAAAACAAGTGAAGACTTAAGCATGTTTTGGACAAGAAAAGATCATTTTAGAGAAAATACCAGCATTGGGCGCTGTTGGAATCAAGCCCAGTGCTACAAAATCAACAACCAACAAATGTTGTAAGGGAGATGGCGTTAGGCAGTAGATACATGGCATCAGGCGCCACATGCAAGAGAAGTTATCAATGTTGGATGGTGGTTCTGCAAAGACCACTATTTTGTGTTTTATTTGGTTGTGTCGGGTGGTATTAATATGGCACGGGCAGTATCAGTGCTGACATGTAAAAAATGGGTATTTATACATGTCTTTCACAAGAGTTTTAGGTATTCCTCATTTTTCACAATAGAGAAACACTTTAAGAGCTTGGGAGAACCTCTTGGAGATTGCTAAGGGTGTTGGGAAGCTCCGCCACTCTTCCTTGGGTCTTTTCCTTCATTTATGAAGGTTTTTTCCCTTTTGATGTTGGAGATGAAGATGGACTATGAATGAGAGATATGGATGTGAATGTGGAGCGTAAATAGAGTTTGGAGTAGTTGCTTAGTGTCTTGGAAAAAGGTTTTCCTTTTTTTCTTTGGTCTAATTTTATGATGTTAATAGATATGTTTTTCTATTTCAATTTTAATATTCTATGTGCAACTTGTCGTTTTCCACTAACATCTACCTAGACTGATTTGGCTGAATCTCCATCTTAAGTCGACTTGACTTAATGTTTGCTCTAGACTAATTCTACTCGACCTTAGACCTAGGTTAAGTTGAATCTAAATTCAATCTAAATTTAATTAAGTTTATATTTAAAATATGAAATATGAATTTGAATTTGAGATAAATCCATTTAAATAAATTGAAAGTAATATAAATTTGAATTATTATAAATTGAATCTCAAAATTTAGATTTTTAGCCACCCTTACATTATACTCTCTTTTTCTTCTTTTTCTTTCTTTTCACTCTTCAATTCAAACATACTCTAACATTATTTTGTAGAATACACAATCATTCGCCCTAAAGTTACTATGAATAAAAAACTAGATAAGTTTCAATTAAAATAATTAGATCTTTCTTTAAAATATATAACCTTTTGGTCTTGAAATATAAGGTGGCGAAGAGATTGGATAGGCTCCAACATATGATGCAACAACAAAATTTGTTACAATATATGTTTATATCTGCATGAAAATGAAAAACTAGACTCAGTTCTATATCAAGAAAAAGAAAAAAAAATAAAGGCATTAATATATACAATAAAGTGTACAACTCAAATTCCAACTTTATAAGTTTTGCAATTTTGTTTTCTATTAAACAATCTAATTCACCATTTAGCTTGTGTTTGTTTTTGGAAGTGGACTTGAAGAGTGGATTTCAATTGATTTTGAGAGAAAAGAGAGTTTTAAGTTGGGTTATTTGGATTAAGAAAAGATAACAATGTTTTAAAAGAAATAAGAAGAAAACTTATGAAAATTAGAAAGCAATATGATTGATGTGATAGATTACAAAATAATGAATTAAATAAGTGATATGACCATCTTTTACCTCTCCTTCCCTAATCGACGTTTTTTCTGTGCCACCGATCAGACCTCTTTAAAGATGACTAACTTGTGAGACATCATCCATGGATTATTCCCAATATGTTGGTTGACGTCCATGTAAACACATCTTTGTTTTTTAGAAGCATAACTACTAACATTTGCTCGAGTGCTTGACTCATATCACAACTCAACTTACTGACCTGATTATTTGATCGGCCTATCTTCAGATCCTTGATCTCTCCTTGAGGCTCCATTCTATCGATGGTGTTCGTCCTATGATCAAAATCTATCATTGTCACTTTTGATCGGTGAACCTTCCAAGGGCATCAGTAAGGTGTTACCTTTAAGCCAACATATAACACTCTCAAGCTATTTTCTAGTTTGCATGCATCTTGCATATTTTCCTTTGTGAGATGCAAATTTCATGGCCAAGTGTGGTATGGACACTATTGCTTCAAAAACATTCAAATATGGTCGACCTAACAACATATTGTATGAGGTATTGACTTTTTCCAATAGATAATGTACTCGCTCCTCTCAGTTGTCCATCCTAAATCGATCTGTGTCCATAGGTCTAGGTAAGTGTGGGTATCAACCTATTTGCCTAAGAATCCTACTATCTACTCATCATAGGACACAATTAGATCTTCCAATATAAGATTTTGAACAAACTTCCTAGGTCAACTAACACCTTGTTGATCTTATACTTAACTAGCTTGATTGAGATAACCATGTGGTCATCCTGATTAGGATACGGAGTTTGGAAGTTCTCATCGGTGAATGTGATTGGAGGCATGTTTTTTACTTTTCTCTCGGCCAAGTGTACTATTTTGAGCTCTCGGACATGTCTCTTTTGTGTCAAGTTGAAGGAGTTGTCTCCTGCAAATCTTCCAGATATAGTGTTTATATGCCTTCTTAGTGGGTGGTTCTTACTCCTATTTCTGCTTTGGTTTCTTCGCTTGGGAGACTCTCTTTTTCTCCTGATCCCATACTCTGCTCTTATAGGATAGTGTATAGGACTCCACTAGCAAGGTGGACTTCGGTCTAAACAGTTCTTCTTGACAAACTGTTTTAGATGGCCAGCTTTGACGAACTCCCATATCTTGTCTCTCAAAGCAGAGCATTCTTCTATGGTATGGTCAATGTTATGATGATAAAGGCAGTGCTTGTTATCGTTAACATTGGGATGGTAGACTTCTTCCTTGACAGGGAAAAAGGTCAACATTGAAGGCCTCTTCCAAGATATTGGCTCACGACACACTGAGCGTGTGTAATTATTGAAATGAGGTCCATTGGGTCATTCTTTACCTTGTGATTCGTGGGGTTTTCTAGACGAATTCAATTCCCCTCACTTTTTATCTCCTTCCAATGACTCTATGCACATCTGTTTGGGGATATCCCTCATCTTCTCTACCTGCATGAACTAGGATGCTCGTTTCCTAAGCTCGTCCATATTTTCAGTAAGCTGCATAAATAAACTATGACAAACGGTATTGGTCGTTTAGGCCATGATCATATAATGCATGACCATGTCAAGACTAAGGTTCCTCATTTGGAATGAGACTTTCCCAAACCACTCCATGAAGGCTCGAAAGGATTCATATTTCTCATGTCTAACATTGACCAAGGCGATCAATGTTAGGTGATGAGATCAGTTGGTGGAAAACTAAGCTCTGAATCTTAATCAGATGATTGCAAAGCAGTCAACAAGATTGGCTGGTAAAAGGGAAAATCAAGCCAAGGCTTCTTCCTTTAAAAAGGTAGGGAAAACTCTACACCATATGGTTTCACTTGTCATATACATCGTCATTCTAATGTAGTCGTTCAGGTCGGTAGACCCATCATACTTGTCAAATACAAACATCCTCCAATTGTCGGGTAAAGGAGTCTCCATGATTACCATAGTGAAAGGGAGCAAACTGATCATATCAACTGTCGTTAGGGACGAGTTATGATCTTTGCTTGCCTCGAAGTTGCTCTCTCGAACCATTCGGTCTAGTTCATCCTAGGGCTGCTTGGTTGATCCTATAAGGGTCAGGATGGATGACAAAGTATCTTTATCACCCCTCTCCTGTTGAATGATCGTGTTCTAAGCTCACAATTCCTTTAGCTCTTCTTCATACTTCTTTTGCATGTTGTCAGGACCCTTAAAACCCCATGTTAGTGGAAGACAGGTGTAGGTGCAAGGGTTTCTGAAATTCAGAAAGTGAAAGACAGATGTGGACTGCAGAGTGGAAGAATGGTTTTGATGGTAGTAAATAAGTCAAGTTTTCAAATTTCGTGCCACTTTTCTACATGTACCCTTCATCTTCAACCTTATGAGTTTTTCATTTTCTCCTCCTTCTCTCTACAATCTTCTTCTTCTCTCTACAAAATCTTACCCTTTTTTCTTCCGATCATCATTCAGGCATCGCCTGAGTTTTCCTGGAGTTAAGGGTTTCAAGTTGCACCGATCAAGTTGTTGGTTTGAACTGGTAAGTTCATTCTTCTCTTAGCACAGTTGTTTTATGTCACATGCAAACCAAGATTCTGGTTGCATGAGATTATCATCTTCTTCTATGAAATTCTGATAGCAATTCTGGTCTTTTATTTGGTTTAGTTTCATAAACCAGGAAACTCTAAGTGTATAAGATTAGTAGTGGTGAACCAGATACTGCAACCGTGAGGGTTCAGCTGAGTTTAGAGGTAAGGGAAGCTTGTAATTTAATTATGATTTTCTGATGATGAATGGTTGCATGTTTGAACGATGATCTTTATAGTTATTTGATTGATATGAATTATCTATGTTAATGTATGTTCGTTGGTATGCAGTGATGTTTTATAAATGGTGTGAACTGGGTAGGAATAGGGTTTAATCTTAAAATCTGCAGTATTCTATGCAATTCTGTAATTGTCGTCGAGAGTCATTCTTGACCGTTCGGTTTTTCCTTTGGGCATTCGGTCTGGACTGGATTCTTCTTCTGTAGAGAATTTCAGTTAATGACCGATCAGTTTTTCTATTAGTATACTTGAAAAATAAGCGTTCGGTATAAGTATAGGTTCCTATTTCTACTTAGTAATCAACCTAGTTAAAGTACCCAATATAACTTAAGTATTAGACACTATATTTATCCTCAGTTGTAAATAAGTATTTCATAGTTGTATGATAGATCTATTTATTCATTCTGTATAAGCTTAGTAGTGCTCGATTTTGAACCAAGCGCTCGGTCTCAGTAGTGTTCGGTCTTGTACTAAGCACTCGGTCTCGTCATATTACCAAATTATATACTTGTAATTGATACCAATAGGTTTAGGTTAAAAGCTTTTAGTATTCGGTCATGCCTAATTATAAGTGTTATATAGTGTTCGGTTCAACTAAAAGTGTTTAGTCTGGTTATCACGTTCGGTCGTGTTGGTCATTAAGAATTAGTCTTCCATTCGGTCTTGTTCTTAGGAATGATGTTATCTCTTTAGGTTTTGTTTAAGGATGAGATCATATTTTATTGTTCGGTTTGACTGTATTGATGATTAAGTATGATGGTATTTAAAATGTGATATGAATGGAATAATATGGATATGAAAGAGTATTCCAAGGAGGAATATCTCATGGTTGGATATTGGAATGGTAGAGTATGAATGTGGTTATGCTTAGCTGACGTTTATCCTGATATTCTGTGATTACTCATTCTCAAGTAGAGATGAGTAAGTCATGTGTGAGAATAGCAGGAGGTCCTAGTCCATAAGGTGAACTTGGGCGGAACGGACTAACCTCGGGTGACAGCTGTTGAGGGCATCCCAACTACTACATCACCCGGGTGCACAAACGTCGTAGCTACACATAATTCATACAGTCCGAACAGTCAGAGTAAAGTGGTCGGTCATTGCATGTATTGTTGTATGGTTATGGTTGAAAATGTATGATTGGTTGTTGCATGATTGACCTCTTGATTTATGTCAGATTTATGTGAATTATATGTTTTACGGAATTAATTAAATTACATAAGCCTACCCTACTTTCTTGTCTTGTCATGTTGTCAGTCCGGTTATTCTTCCTGTTGCAATGATCATCCTGTGGATGTGAGCAGAAGGGGACGAGTGTTTGTTGAAAGAGGCTTTGGAAGAAGTGGAAGTTAAAGTTGAACCTTAAGACCGTTCGGTCGTTAGAACTAAATTTTATTTTGTATAACCGTTCGGTATAAGCATAGTTCTAGAATCGTTCGGTCTAGTCCTTCGTTTTGTAAAGTTTAAATTCTATTATATGGTTTTATACTGTATTTTTGGGATGTTACACATCTTATCCATCTATCTTTACATCTCCCACATAATCTCCCTCATATCCATCTGATCGTTCGAAGCTTCCTCCAACACAACATTACTCGTTATATTTCTCATGGTTACAATGTGAGCTTAAGGAGTTTATGCTCAGCTCCACGGTGATGTCAAAATATTTCGAGTGTAAGGTGGAACGTTCATTTAAAATAATTTCTTAGTTTTCACACTCCGATGGTCTCCTCTCTGTGCTAAGGTAACATGTTCGTTAAACGATCAAAATATCTACTAAAAATACTCTGATACCAAAATTAACCAAAGTTTAGTCAGTTAAAACAATTAACGCTATAATAAAAATATAATTAATTTTTTAATAATCATATATTTAATCTGTATCTATAATTTTTTTTATAAATTTTTAATTAACATCCATCTAATTATAATCTAATTCTCGGTAAATCTGTTTAGTAACTTATGTTATTTAGATTTTTATCTTATTTTAATTATGATCGATAAATAATCAGTCGTACTATTTCTATCACTCTATACAGCTAAGTACATATAGCACACATATATTATAAAATATTAAAAAGCCAAGATAAAAAGACAATGCAAATTTGACATGATGACGAAGGAATAGGTGGAATCTCATTATGTTAACTTTAGAATTTGCGTTTCAATAATTACATATTACAATAGATAAATAAATATACTTTATTGGACCAGTGTTGCAAGAATGAAACAACGTTCCATGAAGGTATAATAGACTTTTCTATTTTCTTTTTAATTTTGGATGAGTCAAATATTTAGAAATTAACATTTTTTTTACATAATAAACATTTTAAAATGCTAGTTGAATACATCTTCTAAAATCTACAAATTAAAAATGTAGTCTTTTTAAAATATGGATTGAATACACCCTCACGTTCCCGTTCACTCTCACGAGAATTCTACAGTGAAAAAATGAATACAAAGCTTTTTAACAATGATAGATTTCTACGAATAATTTGGAAAATTATTGTACGAAAGGATAGAAAATTAACAGTTTCAAAATTGATAAGAACTTGTTGAAAAATAATAATTATTCAATTAGAAAAAGAGAATACCATACTTACATACTGTGGGAGGTGAAAGTCCACAGATTTTTCAGCGGTAGAAAGAAAACAAAAGCAAAAATCCAACGGTTACGATGAGACAAGGGAAACAAATGGCTGTGATGCGATCCCAAAGTAATCAAAATCTTGGGCAACAAGCAAATCGTGCAAATTTTGAGAGCTATGCATTAAATCAAATGTTGGTAGAGAAAATTAATAAACCCTAGAAACACAGCCACTTAGGAATCTGGGTGAGAAAGAAAATGGTGTTATGGGAGATTACCCTTGCCACTGCCTATTTTTTGGGCATCAAGCGAACCTACAAGCTGGCTCTCAGGATTCAGCGTAGGATCCTAGCACCTAAGATCCGTCAATTTGTTCACCGGTATTTTTTTTCTCTTCTTTGATCTGCATCATTTCATGCTAATGCGGTGTGGATTCGTGTTCCTGAAAATGAAGTAAAGAAATGTACGAAATGGGCGATTTAGATTACAAATAGTGTCAATAATGTTGCTTTAGTTTTATTATGCATGTTAGGACTGTCTTATTAAGTATTGGATTTAGAATGTTATGATTTTATATCTCAGAGCAGGAAATTTTTCATTGCCTATCGCCTATCCTTTGAACGAGAAAGTTCGTGTCTTTGTTTTTTTTTTTATTCCTTTCATGTGAATTTGTGATGCTGGACGTCTGAATCGACTTTAGACCTGTCTGGATACAGGGGAAACGGGTTATTGAGAACTTTGTCGCTATATACATAAAACTTATTTTCTAAAGCTCTTTTAGTTTTGTATTCAAACGTGCTTTTAGTTATAAGAATATCCATTTCCCCCCAATTTTTTGTTTTTAATTTCTTGCCCATGAAGTCAAGTTTCTGCGTAAGGAAATGTTATGTCCTTCTAGAAGTGACAAGTTGCCGGTGCTATGAGCGAAAGGCATTTGCGTGTTTTAAAATGTTTAAAACTTGGTGTCGTTTGGAGATATGGAATCTGCTCTGAATGGATTACATTTTCAGGGAAATCATGGGAGGAACACCAAGAAGGGATTTAATGTTTTTTAATAAGTATTGTATCCAATCATTCTAGCTTGCCTCGCCTAGGAGGATCAAGTTTAGTTGTCGTTGCCTTCTATTTCCAGAGGACAGAAAATTTAGAGTGTTCAAAAGAATATATTAGTTAGTCTCTTGGTAGCAGGCGAATTTTCTTGCTGCTAAGCATTCAAAGCATAAGCAGTCAGATTTGAGATGTAATCATTGCGTGATATTTCCCTTTTTCCCTGTTTCCCTATGCTTTGCCATGAACACATCAAAATGATTATTAATGTTAGTAGCTATTGGTAATAATACAATTTCTTTACTTGTTTGTTACTTCACAGACGAACACGATCTGTATTTAATGTAGCACTCAAAGTTAATCGGACCATTCAAGAAAGAGACATTACATTTGGTAGGAATATGGGAAACTACATTTTGCAGAGGCTAAATAGAATGAAACCACAGGCTCAAACTCAGGGTGGATCACCCTCCAATGGTGCTCCTCGCCCAAGTTTAAGAATGACAAAGCTTGTATCAAGTTTTTCCAACAGCAAAACTTCTAGTTACTATCAATTATTCAAGAGGAAATCAGGTATACAAAACACCTGGTTCCAAAAACAAAGCATATGGTCAAAGCCTTTCCCCTCCATTGTAACGATGATGCGGCCTCAAAGTCTTGCTGGGACTTCCACCCATTGCAGGCACCTCACTATCAACGCTTCTCATGCTTTTAGGCCAAACTACAGAGTAAATTGGCCAGGTGATGTTATTAGGAAGGACATAATGCAATGGATGTTGCGAAGCTAACATTATATATTCTTGCAGGGGAAAAGTTGGTAAATGCTGGAAATCAGTGCTGATGGAAGCTGCTTTTATTTTCTGTCCCAAACTTTTTTTTTTTGTTTTTCAATAATCTTTGTACATAGTTTGTTGATCTTCCTTTTGGAGAATGAACTTTGTGGGATTGATCTTCCTTTCTAGCAGGTACCTAGGAAATGAAATAAACAAGAATGATTTCAATTAGAATATTCAGGAGAGATCTTGAGGTATATCATGAAATATAAACTCAAACCCATTTGACTGAAGGAGTTAGGAACAATTACGTGCGAAATGAGGTATAGATAACTCCGAATTATTTTTGAGTTGTATGCATGACATTAGGCATTTTCATTTCAAGGAATGTGGTGCCACGACCTAATGTGGGGTTATTGCAGTGAGCAAGTGTTTGCATTGCAAAGTAATTTTTTTTTTTTATAAACTAGGATGTATTGTCCTTCTCTCACTCTGACTTATTTTTAGGATAATGTAGTACTTCTAGTTACGATTTTCGTTATAAAGAACTTTAGCATCAAACTATGTATATCCTTTTGCATCTAGGTTTTGCGTTTTAATGCAAGTTACTATTCATCTCTGTTTCCTTCAGGTAGGTTATAACCTCTTCGTCTAGTCTCTTCAATCCATTTTTTCTTTGAATTCTGAGATTGTGCGAAATTATTCGTTGACAACTTATAATATACGTTGGAATCAAAATTAGTAACGATTCCGATTAAAGTACATTACTCTAGGCTCTAAACAATCGAGACGACATAGAAGTTACAGAAGCTCCAGAACATATATAAGTTGTAAACAAACTTGTTTTTAGTTGGGTTTCAACTTTGTCCTTCAATTTTTTTATTTAATTTGGAATCTAAGTTAATTTTTAAATGTCAAAGTTTCTTTTTACCTTTTTTCAATTCAATTTATTCCTTTTTTATGATTTTTGTTATTATTATCTTTGTTGTCTCCCAACTTAATGAAGATTTTTCAAATGACCACGTCTCGAACTAGTAAATATTTTCCTTTGCAACACTTTATTGTTAAACCACCATCCAAAATTTGAAATTTTGCTATTGTTAATAATTTACACCATGAACTCGCAACGACAAGAAAAAAACATAAAAATATTCTTTAAATTAGCATGAAGTTGGGGGACGAAGCATCCAAAGAAAAGTTTTTTTTTTCTTCTTTTTATAAGCTATACCGAAAGAGTCTTTGATAGAGCAATGTAGTTAAAAAATATATTAAATTGCAACTTTAAACACAAAACAAAAAAGAATTAAAATGTGCAATTATTTTTACTGATTAAAAGTAATTATTGCACCAAATTCACTGCAGGAGGAAAATATGATTTGTTGTCTCTATTAATCAATAAATGTACCCTTTAATAAATTCATCTCCATTACTAGGTGAATTCTCTATTAGCCTTGTTAGAGAAATGTATCTCTCACTTTCACATATAGAGGGATTGAAGGACAATGAATTAGGAAAGAAATTAAATGATTGTATATTGTTGGATGTTTAACACAAAAAACAACTCAAATGGCTACATATTTAAGTTGTACATAGTTGTACATTTGCTGCCAAACTGTTTATTTTAGGTTTTTCATTTCTTCACTCTATTCTAATAACAAAAGGACTAAAACACATTTGTTACGTAACTTAATCTTCAATCTAATTCTTCCTCCGATGCTGGTTGTTTTCCAAAGTAGTTAATGATATACATGTTCTAGATATCTTGATCCAAAATATTTCAAATAAGATAATCTAGAACACTAATCTCTTTGTTCTAGAATGCCCTGTCAAGAAGTCATAACTCATTGTTTGTATAGAAATCAAAAGAAATATAAAAAAAAATTGTATGTTGAGTGACGTGAGAGATGATGCAAAAGTGTTATAAATACACACAAAGGTAATCCTAGAAGCTACAAGGAGATCGGCCTGAAACATGAGCTTATGTTAACATCTTCCCTCAAACTCACAATGTTAATGCTAAATACATTGTCAAATAAAAAAATGAAAGTGTAAAACAAAACGTGGCTTGGTTTTACAATTTGTAAAATCGATGGAACAAACGATAAACATATAGTACCAAATTGAAGATGGTGACAAGTAAAATGACAATTTGTTTTAGTATGCTTGATTCGCTTATGAAAAATATGGTTGCTAGCAATATGAATAGTACTTCTTTTGTCACAACAAATAGGTGTATGATCTTTCAAATAGACAACCATATTTGCAAGTAACCAATGTAGCCAAATAATCTCACAGGTAGTCAAAGTCATTGCGATACTCAGCTTCTATGGATGATCGAGATGTGACGTCTTGTTTCTTACTCTTTCATGATATAAGTGAATCATTAAGAAAAGTACAACACCAATAAAGGATTTTCGATCATTAGGATCACCATTCCAATCCGCATCATAATAAGCACACAAGTCTAAAGACGACATAAAGGGAAGTAAAAGAAACTGAAATTGAATGCCTTGAAGATACTTGAGGATATGAAGAACAACAATCCAATGAAATGTTAAGGCTAAACAAACTGACTAACAACATGAATAATAGTGCAAAGTTTGGATGGGTCATAATAAGATAAACCAGACTCCCGACAATAGTTTGATATAAAGTACAATCAATCAAAGGAACACCATTCGATGGGGAATATTATGCACTTGTTTCAAGGGAGTATCAACAATCTTGTTGTTAGTAAGTCAAACATGTTTAAACATGTTAGCAATATACTTGGACCGAGACAAAATGTAAGACACGAGAAAAATATAGTAATTATAATAAGGGGGTCTTGAGACTTCAGTGTTTTTGTTTGGTAATAGGTGTTTCCGTGTTTACCTCTTTCTTCGAACATAATTGCTATGTTATTTATTTGATATAAATAAAGTGTAGCACATGTTTTGTATGTTGTTAATTTGTGGTGTGTGTTATTATCAATGTGATGTGTTGTTTAGGATTGAATGGAGATAAGTTCAATTACTAAGGGGAGAAAGTTAAGGGAAAACCTTAGTTTTTGTTTATTATTTTGCTTAGGGAAAAAATGATGTTTTTACCCTTATAAATTTGGTGCAAAAATTAAATAAGGTGTGGGAAGTAAAGGGTGCATGTTAACATATTAGAATCTAAAATATTATAAGGAGGTTAACGTCAAAGTGAATAAAAATAGATTATGATAGATTTGAATTTGAAAAATAGTTAGGATGTTTGATAAAAAAATATGATTAGGTGGGTTTCAAGGCTTTGAACCAAATTTTTAAAACTAAGAGATAGAGTTGGAAAAAAAATAAAAATAAGAGAGAGATAGGAGAAAGGGTCTGTACTTATAGAAACCCTAAATCTAAGTGAAAAGGAGAATAAAAGAGAGAAAGTTGCATGTGAGAGTGAGAGTGAAAGTGAGAGAGAAGAGAAAGAGAAAGAGAGAGAGAGATGTTTCTTGGAGAATGGAGACTGCATGTGGGAGAGGGAGAAACCTGTGTGGATCGAAAGGAGAAGAAAGGGATTAAAGTTGCTATGATCTTTGGGGTGTATAAAGCCTTAGTATTGGACAAGGTGTGAGGAAACTTACCTTTTTTGTTGTATGTTGTATGTTCTTGATTATCTTGAAAGGAAATGCTTGTTTTGATGTATGTGTACGTATTAAAATGTGTTCTACAATATGGTTTCGTGAATATCATGCGGGTTGTTGGGTTTTCTTATGACATAATGAACTATTGTTGTTGGGTTTCCCAAGATAACATGTAATGATGATAAGAGGGGATAAAGGTATGTTGTTTGGGGGTTTAATCATGCAAATATATGTTGTAAAGAGTGGTATGATGATCATATGCAATATGTTGGGTTTGTTGGGATTGGAAACTGCAAAATGATGAGTTTTGGATGATTCAAGGGATGTAAAGTATGTATTTAGGTCTATTTACAAGGATATATGAGGTTTAAATGCATGTACGATATGTTAAGTATGTTTTCACATGATTTAAGGGTGATGCATGTTGATTTTGTATCTTGTGTTTTTGCCTAGAACGAGATTATTCTTTGAAATAATTGATTATTTGAAATGTTAATCTATTATCCTTTTATATGTTGTGAATTTGGGAATTTTGGTATCTGATTATTACTTGTTTGACTAGGATGACATTACACTAAGTGTATCATCCCTAATCAACCATGTTAATTCGAGATTAACAGGTAATTGGACATGTCCATAAACAATAGTATAAATAGCACACTAGGTATGTTAATGACGTTCATTAATTACCACATTTATTGCTAGTTGACGCATTTGACTGATTTGGAGTTGAAATATCTTTTGAAAACATAATTCCTATCTTAATGAGGACGAATATCTTTAAACTTGAAGTGTTCAAAATACTTTTGAAATCTTCATGAGATATATTTAGTTTTGTAGAAACACGGACACTTTGAATAGTCAATTTGATGATTTATTTTTTGGCTTAATTACCTACTTAGTCCCCATGTTAGGAGGTAATTTTCTGTTTAGTACCCAGTTTTAAAAATGTAGGCATTTGATACCTATGTTTTGAAATTTGTATCAATTCAATCCTATCCAGTTAACGGCGTTATAATTGATGCGAGAAATTAAGGACGTTAATGATAGCCTGGGTGGAATAGCTATCAAATGTTTGAATGCATCTTCATTAACGTCCTTAATTTCTCGCATCAATTATAACGCCGTTAACTGGATAGGATTGAATTGATACAAATTTCAAAACATAGGTACCAAATGCCTACATTTTTAAAACCGGGTACTAAACAGAAAATTACCTCATAACATGGGGACTAAATAGGTAATTAAGCCTTATTTTTTTTATGAATACAAATTGATTGTTTGTTGTAAAAGGTTGAATTCTTCACCCATCAAATATTAACCAACTTTAAACCACTACCTTGTAAAAAATTAGACCATAGAAGTAAAGCTTAAAATGAAAAAGAATGATCATTTCAAAAGTCAGGGATGCAGAAAACAAAAACCCTTATCTTTCAACTCAATGCAATTTAAGACAGTTTCGTAAAATACCTTCATAACTCACCTCCATTAACTTAAAATTTTACTTTTTAGGATTTTTTATTTTAATATTAGATGGTTTAATCTGCAAATATTCTAAAATATATAATGAAATATACATTTATATTTCAAAATATATATTTTAAATATAAAATAAAAAAAATTCATTCCAAAGTATAAAATTTATATTCTAAAATTATGAAAATTAAATTTTAGATTATGCATTTTAGAATATATATTATGTATTATGAATTATATATTTTAGAATATATTTTTTATTTTGTATTTTATATTACATATCTTAAAATATAACTTTTATATTTCAAATTTTAAATTTTATATTCTAAATTATATATTTTATCTATATGTTTTAAAATAAATTATATTCCAAATTATATACTTAAGAATATATTTTTTAACAAACATAGACATAGCAAAAATGAATGTAGTTCGGAAAGCACATAGCCTTATTCAGCAGGGCGGCACAGTGGGATCTGAAGAAAATAAAAATAAATAAGTAATTTCATTACCTTGGGTTCTGAAATATATGGAGGTGCAATTTAAAGGTAAGTTTGCTCCAACTTACATATTTGGTGTTCTCCGGCTATCACTTCCAGTTTGACGTCGACGACGCGTTGCATAGAAGTTTCGCTTGTACACACAGTGAGCACCTCTTTTATATCTCTCCCCCAATTCCTAATTTCATCACATTATTAGAGACACATCTCAATCGATTATTTTGTTAACTTTCGTTGTGGTTAAATCAGTGCGTGCTTTGTTTACAATGTCAATTTGATTACTTTTTCTCAAATTTAAAATGGGTTCAATAGGTAATACACCGTATTTAGGTTTAGAGGATACATATCAGGGCGTGGAGAATTGGGTGTCTTTAGGAACTAGGTTTTGGAGAGAAACGAAAGAGATTATTGTTTTTATTTATTTTGAATAAAGATTCTATGATTTAATAGTTTTCTGAAATCACAATGTTTTTGGTTTATTTTTATAAATTTTATGACTGTCTTATATTTCAACCCATTCCCAATTTTAGAGACTGGAAAATACTCACTGAAGATTATATTGACACAGTGGTGTTTAACGTTATGCTTGGGCCTGTTTACGTTTTTGATTCTCACATACGTGTGTTTTGGATTAGTTTATTATTGGCACAGTTCGAGTTTGGATTAGTTTATTATTGGAGAAAAACAGTCCTATTGTTTTACATTTTTTTAGAGAACTTTGTGGAAACAAGGCAGAAATGATACTTAGTTCTAAGTAACATGAAATCAGTGTTTTAAAACCAGGCTTAAATTGGATCAGAAACTGAATTTGCATTTCATTGCACGTCTAATGCAGATGTCTACTGCAGCTGCAGCTGCTGCATGTGAAATTTGCAGTAAAATTATTAGGCAAAAGATTCTCGCGTCTCCCTTATTTAATAAATAGTCCTTCATTTGGCATTTTTGCTAGTGTTTTTCTTAATTATCCTTCAAATTTATTCTCACTTTAAATTATTCTTATTGCTTTTTGAAAAAAATTATGTTCATCCCCTTTACTATGCCATACATCCTTCCTCTGTCACTCTCCCACTCCTTCTAATTACAAGTCAGGCTTGTTGAAAGTATTATTCTGAGATAGAAAAAGGCCATTTAGTGTCACTTAAATCATTTAACTCTATTGGGATTCTTGGGGTACAGTTTTATTTTATGACATTATTAATTGAAATTAACTAATTTAGCTATTGGTCTGGATGAATTATGTTTTTTCTTTCTTATATATAAAGTTGGAGGTAGTATTGTTAGAGCTAATATACCAATAACTTAATTTCAACAAGTTGATATTTTTACCATGCCCAAGATAAAAGTTGTGTTTTTGGACATTACATTATTTTCAATAAATCATGTTTTTATTGTGATTTATGAAGGATAAGCAGTTTTTATTTATTTAGTCATGTATAGGTGCAAAGTATGCATTGTTTGAATAGTGATGGTAATAGTTGTCAATTCATTCTGTAGAGTAATCCTATTGAATAAAAAACTTCTGATTGTATCCAAGATGAACAGAAATCATTACAGTTTTATATTTTTCCACAACTGTTGCAGAACTACTCTGTTAATTTCAAATCAATTGGTCCGTCCAATAGTGGCTTTTTTCTGTCACTATTGGAGCCACTATCTGCAGAACTTCATAACCCTTGGACCACTGCTTTTTGGTAGTTTTTTTTGTCATGCCTGGTGTTTTTCTGGTACACCAAGTGCTTACAGGCACCCTCTTTTGATATCTGTGCACCTGCCTGCATCTACGTCTCTTTGTCATGCTGGTCTGATTTGTGATTGAAAACTTAAACCTTATGAGTTAAAATTAGTGCAGTTAATAGTTAAGTTTCTACTGTAGTTCAATACAATTTAGTGTTGTGCAGTTTGATAGAACAAAAAATACTTCAGTTCAGTCTATCTGAATTACTTTTTAGTTCAATTCAGTTTAGACAAACTATATTTTGGTTTTATGCAGGTTTTAACAATGCACTTCAGTTAATTTTGTTCACCCTTACTTTTGAGTACTAATGCTTTGGGTGAGGATATTGTCTTTTCTATCACAGTCTTAAGCTGAACTTCTGAAGAAACTTCCAAATTTTTCAAAAGCATGTTGTATCAAATTTTGTAAAATTTAAGAATTCTTTTCTTTATCAAACTTGTACTAGCAGACTTTTCAATTTGTTCTGTAAAAAGTAGAAGGATACCACAACATTCAATTATAAAAGGTTTGAATATTTCCAAGTCATTTTGGTACTGCAACATTTACGTGTGCATAGTGGTAACAATATTTTGCTGATGGTTAGTTACTCTTGATTTATTGGAGTACTTTTAATGGGCGTTTCTATTATCTAATACTTTGAATGGGAGTAGTTATTTGTGTCTTTTGTTGTCAACAGGGAGTGAGAGCAATCAACGGCAACATGGAATTAGCAGACAGAGCAGTTGGATTTCTGTTATCCGTTATGAGCTTGTCAATATTTACCTACTATACATTTTGGGTTATCATCCTGGTTAGTGACTGTATTTTAAATGAATGATGGTTTTCCCCTTTTATGCTTAATTACAATTTTTATTTGTTGATCCTGTGGTCTTTTCAGCCTTTTGTGGATGATGATCATTTCGTTCACAAGTACTTTTTACCCCAAGAGTATGCCATACTAATACCAATTTCTGCTGGCGTTGCACTGCTTTGCTTCTTAAGTATATTTGTTGGAGTCGTGATGCTCAAATCCAAAAAAAAGAAGGCTTGATTTTTATTTTCCGTTTTGTTGCACCAATTATTCTGAGTTTTGAAACAGCGAATGTATTAAGTGTATTTTCGAACATTTCATTCAAGTTAGGAAAAGCTTTACCTAGACTGTGTTGATTGTCTGCAAATAAGACATTAAGGCATGACACAAAATTGTTACACTGGTTGTAAAATATGATACATTACTGATTGTGAGAAATGATACCCGACACCAATGCTGAACTAGAGCACAGAACGAACTGATAAAAATTTAAATCAATCAATTATGAAAGTATTGCGATACTTAACTATAAGGGGGATGATTAAACTGTGTTTTACAGGAGAAAGAAATTCTAAAATGTACAATAATAATATTCGTGTGGAGAATTGTGTATCACTTAACTACCTATTACTTCACTTGTGACTGGTCTTAGAATTGCAAGTTGAAGAAGTAAACCGGAGTAAATACCACTTTCATGGATCACAATGGATGACAAAATACAGGGGCTTTTTTCTTGCAACCCACCTTTTTCTTCCCGCGCTTCCAAACTTTCCTAAATTCCAACAATGACCTGTTTTGATTTTGATTGGATAAAATTATTGTTATTCTCTCTCCTTATTTATCTCACCCTTCACATTTAACCTAGTTGCACTCACCCCTTACACTATCTCCCTCAGCAACACTTTGAATTTGTGAATTCGTGCATTCCACATAACTCTTCCTTCTTACATCTCCACAAACCTTCTTCTTAGCGTATCACGTCCTAAAGAGGAAAGTTTCATTTTTTTTTAATTTTGTATTTATTATTAATTGGAAATAATTTAGAAATGAATGGAATTTGAAATCCAATGATTTAGATGGTTAACTTTTTAGTTGATAAGTGAAACAATTTAGAAATATGTAGTAAGATGTGAGATTTGTCAAAGAAAGCACTGGATTTAGAGGGTAACTATTGGATTCCAAAAAAACATCGAATTTTGTAACCTAAAAAGTACCATATTTTGAAATATGGTTTACGAGTGTATTAGATTTTGAAATTCCTATGAATTGGTATATCAAATTTTGAAATTTAATTAATGTGTGTATCAGATTTTGAAATCCGATGCAAAATATAATAAAAATAAATATCATATTCAAAAAACAAACTTTTATATATATATATATATCTTTATTTCAAACGAAAATAACAAAAATGAAGGAAATTAAAAATACAGGAAGAAGGCCCCCAAAATATAAAGCATGATTTGGGCAAAGGTTGACAAGTCTTATGTTTTGCATCATGTAGATTGAGATTGTTTTGTTTCTCAAATGGGATCTTTGTCGATGAATATATGGTTGTTTTTCTTGAACGATGAACATGCATGAAAACCTAGAGAATTGTTTAACTCTTACTAAATTACCAACCTTTGGAAAATACACCTTGATTCTGTTATTGTTATTATTTTTTCTTTTAAAAGGTGAGCAAAGTAACGTTTTCATCGCAGTACCAACTACCGAGAACGAAAACAGAACTCAATTAATAAAATGAATAATTGAACTTGAACTAATAAAAAAGGAAAGGTTCTTCTCCATGGAGCTTAGATTGAGTCTTAAAACGTCACCAATTTGTTGCATACAATTGATTGAGCTGATATATTTTGAGTATAAGAAAATATAAAGACGCAATAGATTACAAATTCTTATTTTTAAGATGTATATATTTACAACTTTTTTTTTATCATTTTTTCTCTTTTCTCACTAATCAATAATTAATCCGAGGCTAAAGGACTAGTCAATAATTGTAGGAGATCAACTTGTTTATATTAGATGATTATGCATTATATACCATTTTTTTTTTCTAAAATTAAATTATGTAATAAACTTTATTGGTTGATTTAATTAAAATATTTGATTGGGCATTGATAACGAATAATGTTTGGTTGTTAAAGAGAAAATGTTAGGAGTGGGTTGAACTTGGTCTTCCGCGTCCCTTTCTAGTTGACTAATGATCTACATACATTTTCATTTTATCTACATTTATTATTTACTTATTTTTTCTTTCTATAAATTTTTTTTATCACATTATATAACCTACAAACTTATCATTTTTACTCTTTCTCTAAGTACATGTTAAATGTTAATGCACTTTTTTTGTGTCCATAAATTATTTTTCTTAATTCAGTTATACACGACCCTTATTATAAAATCTTCCTCTCATAGCAACCTATAACCTCGATACAGAAATCCTAAGCAAGAGTGATCAATGAAATTTCATTTTCAATTTTTAGATTAATAACTCCAAGACCCTCACCTTGATCCATTTCAACATTATGATACCCTTTAGTCCAAATGAAATTATGAATCTGCCTTTCAATTTGCTTTAACAGCAGTATCGACCATTAGTACACCCTAAGAGAATACATCATAAGATCTTCAACCACAATATATTAACCAAGTTAATATGCTCCCATCATGCTTAACAATCTACCTTTTCAATTTTGCAATTGCATTTTTACCTTATAATTGGAAATGTTTGGCCTTTGGAACATCTTTGAAAATTGGTACACCAAGATAAACAAAAGAAACAGATCCCTTAGAAAAAGCAATGTGTTGCACAACATAATTAAAAAAATTGAGAAGAAGCTTTGTTACTTGTAAAGAAATTACTTTTTTCTTTGTTAAACCACTGGTAATGATCCAAATATTATTTTTTAAAATTCAATGAATCCAAGTCTCAGTTCACTCATGTACTTTTAAACATGATTAATGATGTAAACATTAATTTTCAAAATCTTGACATATAAATTTGACGTAGCTTGCACTGTCTTAAAAACTTAGGAAAGTTTGGCACTATTGTCTTTACAAAAATATTCTTATATAATATATACTTAAAGAGGGAACGAAAGTAATAAATTTACAAGGTTTGTGATATAATAAGAAGGGAGAGATAGAAAGAAAAAAATGTGTAATAAGTATAGACAAAATCAAGGTGTAAGTATATTATTACTTTAATGCATATTAAGTAAGTATTGTTGACCGTGTTAACTTGTTTCCTACGTTGTATAGTAGCATAGAGTGAGATGAGGAAAGAATCAACAAATTTAGCAAGTGTAGAAATAACATGTCACAAGTTAGAATCAAAATTTGCTTATAATCCAAAGAGCAAAGACTGGTATAAAAGGTGAAAAAGGAAAAGGCCCAAAATTTCATATATTTTTCATGGAAAAACAGAATAACACAGACACACTTTCTTTTTTTTTTTTTTTTCTAGAAAAATTAAAATGTAATATACCTAGAGAGAAAACTGTCAAGGCCAGGAATTATCAAAAGCGGCAGAAGTAATAGCGTGAGAGAACTCCTGAAAGTTGATCATCCCATCGCCGTCGGTGTCAGCCTCTCTGATCATTCCGGTCAGCTCCTCCGCCGTGAGAGCGTGGCCCAGCTTCGCCATGGAGTGAGCCAGCTCTGCCGCCGTGATGAAGCCGTTCCCGTCCCGGTCGAACATTCGGAACAGCTGCCGCAGCTGCTCCTCCGTGTAGGGCGATTTCGCCGGAAGCAGCTCCGGCGCCACCAGCGCCACAAACTCGGAGAACTCCACCAGGCCGTTGTTGTTCGTGTCCGCTCTCTGGATAAACACCTCCAATTGGTCTGCACTTGGCTTCAGACCTAACGATCGGAGAAGCGAACTCAGCTCCAACTGCGTGAGGCTCCCGTCGTTGTTCCGATCGAAGGTACGGAATATCTCTCGCAACTCCGCGATTTGTTCTTCGTCCAATTTCACCACGTGCTTCTTGCTCATCTTTTCAATCGATCTTTTCACCGATTAAAATATTTATTTCTTCAATTAACATGCATGCAAAAGAAAGCAAAAGAAAGGCAGTGCTAATTTGATTCTAGATCTACACCACTTGTGTGTGTTTTTGTGTTTGTGTTTTGTCCAAGATATTGAATATGGTTGAGCTTCCTTTTCCAAGGAGTTTGCCCAAATGTCGGATCTGCTTTGAATGTTCCAAAGAAGAACAGTTCAGAGGTTAGTTCAATTTTTTATAAATAAAATAAAAAATGAAGAAGCTGAATTTGTATGATTGGTGTGGATTTTACATGTCAAAGTCAAACTATATAGAAAAGGTTTGTGATTAATGATGGGTAATAATTAATTGCATTGGTTGGTTGAGAATTCATTATTTTTCCATGTACTTCTTCAAAGTTTTCATTATTTTAATTTTGGAACTGCAGAAAATTCTTTTTTTTTTCTATACGGATGAACTTTCGATTTTGAAGAATTGTTTGTGTTATATTTTAGGTATTTTTATTCTTAAAAGTCTGTTTAATGTATTTTTAGTATATTTTAATATCTAAAACTATTTAAATTTATGAATTTTAGGGAGTTTTCTAGGTTAGAAAATGGAGGAAGTTCGGTATTTAAGAAAGTTTAATGGCGAAATTGGAGGCAGAATGGCGGGAAATGCGTGAGCAGTTCCCACGTTATCCTTGTTGGGACGCCGTCCGTCAGTGTTGGAATAAGTGTATCACTCTTTTGACCTTAGTGGGCGTATTTGAATAGTGGAGCACTTGTCATGGTGGCCCATCAAATTTCCAAACTCTGTTTAGTGGGTGGTGCTATTTTTATTACTCTTATTTTGCTGGAATTTGAAATTGAAAAAAAATGTAATAGTTTAAATAATTTAATATCTAATTAATGTATTTGAGTTTTGACTCTTACAATTTTTTTAAAACTTTTTTATATCCTAAAATTTTAAATTGTTATTTTTAATTTCTTATAAAAGTAACCGTTTCTTTGGTTTTGTGTAGAAACTTTTTAAATTGTGGTTGAATGACTTTCATAACCTTTTTTAGTTTTAATTTTTGTTGATTTCAGTTGCATTATATTATGTATTTTCAGTGATGGCTAGATTTATAGTCATATATTTTGTTTTTTTGATGATTTTTGAAAGTTGGGACATACTTGTTGTACTTATAATGGAAATTTATGCAAATTTGATTTCTTTTGATTTAATTTAGAGTTTTGTAATTGAGTTTATGATTTAATTAGAACCCACATAACTCCCATGCATATATATAGCCTAAATGCTCTAATCAAATATATTGAATTCATTTATTTAGTTTTTTCAATTTTACAAATTGTTTTTTTTCTATTCCTTGCTCAATTTTTAGAATTGTTTTTTTTTCTCTATGTTGTGTTCTTTGTTCTTCATCCATGAAGAAATAATTCTTGAAGTTTAATTCATAGAACCAAAGATCATATAGTTTAAATTGAATTTTACACTCAACTTTTAACGTTTTGAGTTTGTTTGTCTTTCCTCTAATTTTAAATTTGCACTATAATGTAACTTGCTTTATGATTTTAGAAACCAAATTACTAATATGCATTTGAATTGATGATTAAATACACGTTATATCCAATGATATTTTTATTGATTTGTATTTGTGATTCAATTACGTCTTTTGATTGAATTAATTGATTAAACTAGTTAATCTTTCAAACTTGAATTTTAATATATAGTGTGTACTATAATAATATGAATCTTGAATTTGTGAATTCACCGTTCATTTTCAATTATTTTTGTTTTCAATCTTCGTGTGTCATGTGTCATTTTAAAAACTGCTAAAATTATTTTTAATAAGAAGAATATTAAATATTGAATACAATAAATATTAGATTTTTTCCTTCAATAACTTGGTTGCTTGTGTATTCTAGCCTATTCTTGAATTTGCTAACATTTTAGAAAAAAAATGTTGAAATACCATTAACAAATTCCAAAAGCTCACCACCACCATAGGACACTTGAGCATTAAGGTCAAGTGTCTTACATTGCCTCATATCAAGACACATGTACAATACTTTTGCATCATGTTTAAGTGTTTAGAATCAATACTTAAACCACAAGTCATATTGTTTGAGCATCCTTTTCAATACTTGAATGATAACTTTTAAATAAGAGAAAATTGTTTCGGTATCTCTCACTCAAGTTGCAAGTCAATACTTAAATTATATTCCATGCTGATTAAGTGACTAACATATCACTTCAACAATATAAGATATTTAGTATATGAATTGACCCTTCCTTAAGCAATAATATGTCGCTCAAGCAGTATTAGGTCTGAGACCAACTTAAACAATAGAAATGCAACATTTTTTGAAAATTCTTTATTCTTATCATGTGTACAGTATGACCGCTCGACCAGCCACGGACCGTACGATCAACATACCCCTTGATCTAATGCGAAACGATCGGTGGGTTGGTCAGTCGGACTACATACAAGATTAACAATAAGAATAATTATGTTAACGCTATGTCAGGTCATTACTGTTTGGGTCGGGATTAGGCTAACATTAATCAGAAGCCCATCCCAAAATCTATAAATATAGGTTTGATTACTTTTTACCATGGTGGAGCATATGCTTGAGGTGGAGCTTGTGCCTATGGTGGAACCTATGCCTATGCCTATGATGGAGCCTGTGGTTTCACCTATTATGTGCAATATGTTCAATCACAGCCTCAACCATTGGTGGTTAATGATGATATTATGAATTAATCTTCTTGTGTTAAGAATGTAGACATATTCCTTTGCTAATATGACTTATTTGAAGGATGTCACTCCTATTGACAATTCTAGACCTGATTCATATAATTTCTTTTGATAAAGTAAGTTTAGAACTATTATAAGATATTGTTATTGAATCTCCTACTTAAGATAATTTGGTCGTTAATGAAGAACAAACTTGTCCCATTACCACTAAGTGTGAAACCACATTCATTGTAAATGGATATACCCAAAAGTAAGGGATCGACTTTACATCAAGTGGATGTCAATACGAATGAATGGCTTTTATTGCACATTATATTAGGAGCTTTATCAAATGGATGTCAAGACGACATTTCTCAATGACAACATTGACGAGACAATTTATATGGTGCAACAAAAAAACTTTGTGTCAGGAGACCCAAAGAATATGATTTACAAGCTGACAAAATCCTTTAATAGACTAAAATAGGCATCTTGTTAGTGATACTACAAATTTCAACAAGTAATTCTCTCATTTGGTTTCGGGATTAATCTTGTCGACAATTGTGTGTATCATAAATTTAGTGGGAGCAAGTATATTCTTATAGTATTATACGTTGATGACATCCTACTTATCACTAATGATATAAGCATGTCGCATGAAAGTGAAAGATCACAATATAGTTGCAAATAATCCCAAAACGTGAAATTAGAAAACAAAACCCCAATTCGAAAATCCTAACCCCCAAATCGCATTAACAACATGTAGAGGAGAAACAAGAGACAAGAAATTTCCAAATCAAAACCCTCAACCCCAAACGAAAACCCAAAAATCCCCAAATAATAAGATCACGAAAAACCCTAACCATTGCGCCACCAACCCGCAGATAAAAAAATAGAAACATAATTGAATGAAGGAAATCCAACGTTTCTTGAACAAAATCCCAAAAATAGAACCCCAATTCAAAACCCTAATACGAAAAAAACTAGAACAAGAAGAAGGAAAGAAGAAAGGTTCCCAGAGATACCAACCCACAAACAAAGGAGAGGAAGGAGGATGGTGTCTTCTTGCAAGACAAGGAACCCACGCTACTGGGTTTGTTCGAGAAAAAGGAAGTCCCGAAAATGCAAGTCAAGATTTTCTAAAACTCTGATTAAGGTAAACGGTAATTAACCTCAACGTGCCACACATTGAAGAAGTGGACAACTCATTCAGTTTTGGTCAAGGAGCAACTACATCGTTAGAGTTTTTAACGCCATCAGCAAAAAGGACCAACTTGAACCATTTTTACACAATATGAGACAATTTTAAACATTTTATAAAAAGTAGGACCACTTTGAACAAACGTTACAAATTGAGAAACTAAAATAGGTATTAAGCCAATAAAAAATGTACACCTACCTTTGTGGTTGAGAGAAGATTATAGGGACTTTGTTATTTTTTGTCCTTTCACCAAAATCCCTACCTTAAGTGTGGCAATAGCGGATGGTGCTCGGGTATTACTTCAAAGGTTAAGTAGTTTCCTTGGATGCTTCACAATACTGATTTTACATCAAATAGGCTTCTTATGCTCTTGAATGTTATGATGTGGTATAGGAATTGAGTGGTTGGTAGACCCGTCAATTTGACTCCCCTTACATAGTTTGACCTTGACCCACATGGGTTGAGGTCAAAAAAGCTCACAGGGTCAAAAAGCCTCTCAAAGAAAAAGTCCATAGGGAGAAATATCTTTAAAAGCTGTGGGGCAGGACCAACTTATCGATTTTTTTTTAGAAAAAATATTCATTTTAAATATAAGAAAAAATGTAATTAATTCCTATTTTGTTGCATAAATATCTATTATAAAAAATAAATTGAAATCCTTAAATAGTAGCCAAGAAATGAATTGGCAAAAGTTATAAATAAGAAGAGAAAAATCAACTCTATGCATGCTAAGCCATTGTGAAAAGTTAAAGAGAAGAATGAACAAAAATACTTATTGTTGTTTAGAAAAATAAAAATAAGATAAAATTGTTTTTGAATGTTAAAGCAGGTTACTATTTTTTGTTTTTTTAATCAAAATACTTTTAGTTATTTATTTATTTTTATTTTCTATTTTGATTCACTTTTTTTTATAATGACATTGAACTTGACTAATCTACAATTAACTGGTGTGAGTCATTGTGTTTTGTTTTCTTTGCATGGTAATATCAGCAAAGTACAAGTTTTTTCCCCCTTAAATCAATACTCTTGTTATGGTATAATCACGCGACTATCATAATCATTAATAATTTAATACAACTAAAGAAAAAAAAAGGTATTTATGAAGTCCGTTTACTATTATTGTTTAGATTACACTATTTTTGTATGGTTTTAAAAGAGTTATATATAGTCTACACTTTTAAGAAAATTTCATGTTTCCTTTTTATTTTATTTTAATGTAAAATTGTCATCAATCATACTGGGTCAATCTAAAAAAATAATGTAAAACATTCTTATATATTTTTACTACTTTATAAAATAATATTAAATGAAATAATTGCTTTAGAATAATGTCTTGTGGTACACATAAAATATCTTCCATATACACACAAAATAGAAGAATCAGACAGAATCTTTTAGAAAGATTTAGAATAAAAATTAATCAAGACTATGGGTTTTGAAATTGAATCATTAAATTTTAAAAGTTTTATATATAAGATTAAACAATATTGTTCTAGACAAATTTGGATATATTTAATTATCCTTAGACTAATAAAATTAAATTTTAAAATATTAATGATTAAATAAAGATAGATTCATATTAAAAAAAATATATAAGAATTTGTCAACTCATTTAAGCAATAAAAGAATTTTCATATAAAAAATATATAATTTTATATATATATATATATATATATATATATATATATATATATATATATATATATATATATATATATATATATATATATATATATAAACGATATTATTTTTAAAAGTGAATTAAAATTTTGTAGTGGATTAAACCCACCCTGATCTTAATCCACTTGAGAAGGGGTTTTGGAGGTTAGGATTTTTATTAGGTTTTACTTAAAAGGCTTTCAGGAGTTTTTTCAAAAGTGGGTTAGGATTGCTCCATGACCATAGATCAATCAAATTGACAACTCTAGTGTTTGGTTACCTTTTGAGAGACATTTCCTGAAATTTTGATAGGTTGTCGACCCAGTTTTATGAAGCACCTGAACTTTGATAGGTTGTTTGTGTCAATGTGATTCAAATGATGATGATACTGCTGCTATGTATGTTGCTACCCTTAGACATGCTCCTATTTCTCATTATTACTACGGTAAGTTAAGAATAAAAGCACCTGAAGGATTGGGCTCATGTTGGCTGAGCGAAGAATTGAAAGAGTTTGTAGTTTCTGATGGTGGTGTGGAGGTTGCACGATGCGTTTGGAGAATAAGAAGGTGAAAAGAATACCAACTAGCTCTTAGGTTGCCCTTTGCTGTTAACCAATTAATAAATGGGACCAAATTTTAAATCTATTTCAAAAATAGAGACTAACAAAAACAAAAATAAATTAAAAGTTTAAATATAAAAACTAATTACTAATGGGTTTATATTCTAAGTTATCATAAAACATATTTTTCCATTCATTTTAAGAGATGAATATTTATATAATTAAACAATTAACCAAATATTAAGATATACATTATTATGTTTCATCATTTAAATATTATAAATAAGTGATTATAGTATATTTATTAGTACTTATTTGTTACGTATTCATTATCTTACATTTTTCTCATCAAACTTAAGTATTATAGTAATAAAGAAAATAGAATAACGTTAAGAAGTAATAATATTTCTTTATTTAAAAAAATCTTCACTCCTTAGCTTAATCTAAGCAATGAAAATGCGAGATAATTCGTATATTAGTAAGAAAAGAACCTCGCAACAATAGTACCTTATTTCAATTGTCTTTCTCTCAAACACACGGAAAATTTACTTCGCAATTTCAACGTTAGCGTGTTTCTACGACAAGAATCAAACAATAAAGGAAAAAACATGGTACCTGGTCACATCGTTATTATGTCAATAAAAAATTGCTCGGCCGTATAATTGGTGTACTACTTCATCGAGTAACCGACAATAAAGAATGAACAGCAGTCTCGTGGAGAATAAAGAAACGTCAAATCTGCCATGACAAAGAAACCCCGAAATATATGATCATGGCCGGATGATCTAGCTGAATAAGAAAATTATCAAATTAGGATTTGTTTGAAATTTTGGATATTAATTTAAAAACCCCGCCAGTCAGAGTTGTAATTTCATCATAAATTACTTAAAATACATGAATGTATATATATTATGAATTTAGAAAAATATTTCTGTAAATCCACGTTGAGCAACATGCAATTAATACAATTCGGTATGATAATGGAGCTCAAGGGATGAATTTCATTATCACATATTCATTTTCAAAGAATATACATATCCAAATTCGAAGGTTATGAAATTTCTTTCTCATTCCATCGTCATCGAGTAACAGGTATACTTCCATATCCGTATTTATTTTTTATTGTTATAATATTAATTAATTAACTTATATAAAATAATAATAATTTTTTATAAAAAGACATAATATTATCAAATATTCAATATAAAAAGAAATATTTTTCAAATGTTTAGAAATAAAGTATAATTGTAAATATTTTAAATTAGAGTATAAAAAATTATGAGAACCAAAATATTTATTAAATTTGTAAACATTAATTCAAAAAAATTGATAAAATTTTAAAATATTTTTAAAAAACTACAAAAATAAAACATATATTCAAATTTAAAAATATTTTAAATGTCTCTTTAATCACATTCTTTAAATTTTAACAAAAATTATTTTTTTATACCTTAATAAAAATTATAATACACTACTTAAAACAAATACAAAAAAAAAATAAAGATTAAACTAATATATGTTGGATGGAGATAAACAAAATTCATCACAGTAACATTAAGTTATTATATTGATGTAAATTTTTTTTTTAATATAATTGTAGTATAGTTAGAAAATAAAAATAGTTATATAAAAAATCAAAAACAATATTCTATATGACAAAAATAAATAACAAATAAAAGTACCAAAAAAATAAAAATAATCAAATGTGTGTCTTAGAAACAATTTGATACACTATGAAATCATAATAAATGTATAATTGATAATGTTGAATTTTACCTATATTTCTTTTATGAATAAGTAAATAAAACCAACTCTTTCTTAGCTTTCCACCTTCTTCATGCCTCATTTTATTGTGTTTCTAAATAGTTACATCTTGAGTTGTATTGATTTAATTTCATCACTAATCCCCACTTTTTACTTGGAGATCACCCACATGAAGCTTATGCGCCAATCCAAAGCATCAAAGAACCACAGAAGCAAGAAGTGTGAAAAGAAGAAATTGAACATAAGTGTTGTGGCTGGGGTGCAGCTGGCGTGTAGCTGAGCCCCATTCATCTCGACTTGCTGTCATTGGGGTGCAGCTGGAGTGCAGCTGAGCGCCTGCTCTCTGGACTGCTGCTGCTGGGGTGCAGCTGAGCGGTCTGTTACTAGAATGCTGCCGCTGGGGTGCAGCTGAGGTGCAGCTGAGCGGTGGCGATGCTGATGTGGCAAATTTGGTCTATTTAGGGTTGAAACTCGAAGGGCTTTGCATCTTTTGACACCCATACACGTTTTCTCTCATTTGGAGCACTTGGAGGTGAGCTAGGAGTTGTGGGAACAATCCATCTTCTTCCTTGGGTCTTCTTTGTTCTTCCATTTCCATCATTGTTGTAAGCTCAAGCTCTCAATTCATGAAGAGCTAGTTTCATTGTTGTTGGGGGATTGATGCAGCCACCGAACTCTTATGTATTGTTACTGTTTTGAATGTATTTGATGCTTCTTTCATGATTGCTAGTATTTTGTTCCTTCTCTTAAAGCTTGTTGTGACATTGTTATCCATGGCATGATTTTAGGGTTTGCTTGATGTTGGAAAATATTGTGTGAACCTTGAACTGGAACAAATTATCCAAAAGGAATTGTATCTAGGGATAGAACTTGAACTTTTGGTTGTCTTAGGTCTCAAGTCTTAAAGCGGATTAACTTGTTAGGCTTTCCAAGGAATCAGAGCTTAATAAGGAAGTCTAGGCTCTCTCTACCAAGGGATTGAGTTTGAGTAACTTAGACATTAGTAAGTAAATGAAGAAGGTGTAAATTTACATGCATGAGAGTGAGGTAGGTGAAGTCATACCCCAACAATATAAATTCATATCACTTCTAATCTTATCCGTTTCCAAGTGTTTGAGTCATCAAGATCACTTTTACTATTTATATTTCATCTTTACTTTAATTGCATAAAAACCCAAATTATGGAATCATTCTTTAGTCTAAGTTAGTTCAAAATTATACAATTGTTTGGTGACACGAGTCTCTTGGAAAACGATATCCGGTCTTACCGGTTTATTACTTGAAACGATTTGGTACACTTGACAAAATCTCAACAATAATTAAGGGTGTGATAAGATGAAAATACCTTAAATATCTATAAAATCTTTTCATATATCAAACTAGTTGAACTATTGAAAAATAATAAGAATTATTGTAACAAAAACAAAAAGTTATTTAAATGAAACAAAATTTAAGAATGAGAGAATAAAGAAGATAATTTTTTTATACTACCTAGTAAATTAATGATTTATACTATTGAACTCTGAAATTAAGAGTTAAATATTCTCATGTTAAAAAAATATTAATAAATAAAATTATTAAAAAGGAGTATAAATATTCAAATATGAAAAAATAAATATTTAATTTACATACATCATTTGAATATAATTGTACAAAAGTTATTATAAGAGACAAAATATCTTAGAGATGCGAATTGATTTCATGGTAAACAAAACAATTAAAAAAATGTGTAGCTAAAATAAAAAAGAAAGGTTATATATATATATATATATATATATATATATATATATATATATATATATAAATTAATAAATTATGAGTATTTTAGTAATTTAAATGGGGACGAGGAAGAGAACGGAGGTGAGACAAATATGTACATACACATCTCATATGCATATCCAATTGAAAAAAAAATCAAATATTACCATACCTAGTCAATGTGGAGATTCCCCATGAAAAGGTAGATGAAGTTATTCATCATCCCTAAATACAACGCTTCTCTTCTAGGAATTATTGAATTTTTAAAATTTAATAAAATAGATTGAATTTCTAGTTTATATTTATTTTAATTAGTAATTTAATTTTAATATTTTAAATTTAAATTAAATTAGATTACATTTATTTTGTAAATTAGATTAAATTAATGTGGGATTAACTTAATGAACTTTATGTAAGAAAAATTTTAACTTTTAAGTTTAGTTTAACTTATCTCAACATGAGCTTGGACCGACTTGATTCAACCTAGACTTGCAACGACTCAACTTAACCTAGACCATTTTTGACTTGTCACAAGACTTGGTTTCAAGTCGATTTGACTATATCAAGATTTGAGTAGACTTAATTAGACCTAGGTTTGGATCGATTCAACTAAATTTTGGATTGAGCCAACTTGACTAGTCCTTGAGTTTGACTTACTTGTCTCGACCTAACATGGATCCGAGCCAACTTGACTTCACCTAAATCAACTTAGCTCACCTTTATCATTAACTAACATGACTCAACCTTTCACCAATACTAACTCAGCTCGATTTATGGTACAAGTAAACTCAATACTACTTAGACCCAATACAACTCGGCTCAACTTAGGCTCAATTCAACTAGGCTAAACCTGAGCTTGGTCTCACTCGACTTGATAATGTTCGACTCAGTCCAAGTTGGGCTGAAATCAAGTAGGATCGATTTGGACTCGATCTTTTACTTGTGTTAACTTGACATAACTTTTATATTGGTTTGACTCGATTAAACCTTTGACCTATACTATCAAATTCTGTCACTGGTCAAATTGATTCAACCTTTGATTCAAAATGACTCGGGTCGACTTAGATCTAAATTAACTTTAATTGATTTGAGTCAAAACCAACTTAATTCAACTTATATAATTGATTTTAAATTTTTAGAATTAGAAAAATTTATTCAATCTAAATTTAGTTAAATAGAATGGAGTTAAAATTAAAAAAAAAATGAATTGAAATTTAAATAATTTAAAATATATTATATTTAAATAACTGTAAGTTGAATTTGATAATTTAAGTTTTTTTTTTTTTTTCACGATTGTTGTCCTCTATATCAAGTACAATGTGTATAATAGCTTGTGCCGTCATGTGTTACAAACTCTTGTTTTAATCACTTAAAAAAATTACATAGTTATATGGATATATGACGCGGTCACTTAATAAATGATGTAAAAGCAAGAACCTAAAAAGTTAACAAAGTTGTTCAGAGAATAAAGTAAAAATGTAATAGAAAAAGGCCATGTAACTCGTTTATATGACTAATGGTTATATATCTTTAGTACGTTGAATTAGGTTTTCTTTCCCAATTGGAAAATAATTTCTGTGTGCAGTACATGAGATTGTTATGGGTTGCATTCAGGTAAGTTGAAGGCAACCACAGAAGCGTCATTACTTAATTTCTTAGCAGCTAAGTTAAAACGCATAAACCAACAACAATTCAACGATTAGAAAACATAGATGTCTTGTTCTTTTCCCATATTTAGCCTGCTCTCGTTAAGCATAATTACGTACGGAATTAATCACCTCTTATTGGAGCCTAAAAGCATGCACTAAGAGAAAGAAGAAGAGTGATCATCATGAAAACACACTTCACACCGACACAAGCTTAGTTTGCTGGAGATAGAAAAAACCGTAACTGGGTGAAAATATAAACCTGGGAAACCAAATTTAGAGTTTAATACTTTCACATTATTTAGAGTCAGAGTTCAAACGTTGTTTAATTAAATATTATTTTTTTAAGATAATACTTTAGATGATTGATCTTCCATTACGAATAACAAGTGATTTTTCTTATACTTCAGTTGTGATTTATGTTTCTATTATAATTAATAGTTTCATATAATTTACTGAGTTGAGACCACAAACAATTTAAAAATTGTTATCTCCTCTCACTTCCAAGGAATATTTTAAGGATAAAATTATAACAAAACTCTAATTTTTAAAACGAAAAATATATTAAATGTATAATGATTGATCGTAATAATTTTACTTGATGGATTTGGGATTGAAAATGTATCATATATTTGATAATACTCTACCAATAATTAATGTGTTAATGCATTCTAATTTTTGATGATTTTTTATAGGCCAACCTCATTTTAATAATGTAAAACTTTAACTTCAAACTAAGTGTTACTATCGAGGGCGGGCAACCGATCGGGAAGGTTTGGACAAGGCCGAGCTGGTGGAAGCAAGGCTGATATGTTCGATCGGGTGTCCCAGCCTAATATGTCCGATCGGATCTCTTAAGCACAACATGTCCGATCGGGCAAGTGTATAAAACTGTGGACTGGAGACAGCAGTTGAATGCTCATGAATGTATAGTTAATGAAGTAACGGTCATTGTCGAGTATTTAAAGTGTGCATTGAAAGCCATTAAGAGGTAAATTATTGGGTAATATTCTCTGAAATCATATAAATAGTAGTCAAAGGAGAAGGTAAACTCTCTGTTCTTTGATAATTATATAGACTTGCAAAAGCCCATTCTCACTTGAGCGTCAGAGTGTTTGTTGCAGGTCAACCCATTTGTGTGACGAAGAGGTGCGAGGAGAGCGAAGGGAGAAAGACCGATCGGTGAAGGAGGAGTGTTTCCGGACAGAGGTAGCAGGAGCTTTCCCCGGTCCCATTCAGCAGAAACACTAAGAAGTCTAGTTTATATTCCAATATTCCAGGAGACCTTACAATCAATGAGTGAAGGATTGTATTTTCCTACTTGGATTGCAAAAAATTGTAGCTAGTCTAAAGCACTAATGTTGTTTACATCTTCTTTGATATTACATTTCTAATCAAAACAGTCGAAAATTTAACCATCGTTGTCATAATCTTCTAACCACATTCATATATTTGATTTAATTAAATATATCTAATCCAGCATATAAATAATCTACACTGCACTAGCACTCCCTTGTTTATGACCGAGGGTTATTGAGTTAAAATTTTTACATTTTCAACCGTATGTACTATTTCAATCTAGATCGAATGAATGCTTTTTGCATATACATTAGTAAGAGAATGAGAAATTTGTTTTAGATATTTTATTTTTATTAATGTCTAAACTTTTCTCATCATCTCTTTAACCATTTCTAAATAGAACCGTAGTCATTTAGTTATATATACTTTTCACTAATATCGCCAGCGTAATCTTTTATACCGAACTTGAGCATACGAAATTGATCCAAATGTTGTATAACTTGGATATATTGAACTATTAATCTTGTATGTAACGATTTAATTAGCACATGATTCAGCCAACTAAGTTATCACGTAATTAGTATTAAGAGCACAGCTCAAACATAAACATTATAAATATAATATGTATAGTCTTTAATATTAGATATTTCTAAAATAGTATTTGAAAAATAAGAACTAATTTATCATAAATTTTATATATATATATATGTATGCTCATCTAAAAAAATCAAACACAATCTTCACACACATGATACACCCGCATTATCATCTTCTCTTGTGCAATACATTGTCATTGTAGGTGGAAACATTAGTGCAACGAAGGATTTGGACTAGTTTTTTTTGTTATTATGTTTCAGTTCTATAATTAAAGTATATTTAGGTGAGGTAAAAAAATGAGGAGTTTAGATATTGATTCTCAACCGAAGTCTATACTTTAGAAATAGGCTTTAGTTAGCAAGACAATCAAAGCATAAAATAATTAAAAAAAAAACTAAATAAAAGTAGTAGGTTTTTATCAAACTTAAGCAACAACGAGAATAAGAGCGATAACAAGAAAGAGAACAAGAGCAATAACAAGAACGAGAGAGACCAAGACTTAAGACCAACTGTTTAAATGCAAACCAACAACTAAGACAACAATAATGATATGACATCCCAAACGCAACAAATTAAGACCAACATAGATTTGCAAGTTGTGACGCCCCAATGTGAAAAGATGATAATGACCACCAAAATGTTGTAATGACATCAAAACGAGGGAAAAAACAACATCAGGAGAAGGAAGAGAAAACCAAGAACGAAAGAAAGGGATAAACGAAAATGAGAAGGAAGATAAACAATATTGAAGACAAAACAAAACTTCAACATGCTATAATGAAGAAAAACATGAAATTACAGCCATAGAAAAGAAGAATGCAACGACATTGTGTAACAGGACCTTTCGTGGGTTGTAAAAACTCACAAATTTATCTTGTGCAGATAGGTATAGGCTTCGATACCAAAGCATATACCTAGTTGCATAAGTATAGCCTTTCAAAACGCTGATACATTTTTGAAAATAATTGTACAACTATAGGCTTAAGTTCTTTAAAGAACCGAAGTCTTGTGCAAATATTTTAAAAAATCCAACCGCATCATTATAGACTTTAGTTATTTAAATAATCAAAACCTATTCCAGTATAGGCTTCGATTATTTTAAAACTAAAACCTATATACAAGAGACTTTTTATGACAGGTAAAAGGGCTTACTATGACAAGTATTCTAGTTTTATAAAAAAATGCGTTTCTTATGACATCGCAAAAACCTATCATAGTAAGTGTGACATACTATGACAAACACTCAAGTAACAATCATAGTAAGTCTATCTTATTGTGACCCTCTTTCAAAAATATGTCATAGTAAGTATACTTATTATGAAATTCTTTCTAAAACCTGTCATAGTAAGTGTACTTATTATGATGCTTTTTCAAAATCCTATAAGTGGACTTATTATGAAACCTTTTTGAAAATCTATCATAATAAGTCTAACTTATTATGATAGGTATTTGGAGATCTATCATAGAAAGTGACTCTTTCATTAATGGGATGAAGTACTCAACAACATCATTAGCTAACAAAAAATGACAACAACTTTCACTAAAGAAAAACAAGATGATTTTTTTTCCAACATTAACAAAAGTATAATGATAGTAAAAAAACAATCATTTTTTTCCTTTGAACGTAAAACTTATTGAAGTAACAATTTCTAAGTCTAGAACCCGCTTATTCAATAAAACCTTATCTTCCTTGGTAAACAACATTTTTCCTTCTAACATAAAACTTACCTCCTTGGTAAACAACTTCCAGTTACGATTCATGTAGGCAAGAAAGAATTAGAACAACAATCCCATATACCATCTCGAAGAACCTGTCCAATAAAAGACAAAAAGAAATGAAACGATGAAGGGAAACACAAAATAAAGGTAAATCCTTTGTAAAGAAGAGATTTTACAACATAAATATCAAAAGCATCAAGTATTAAACTGAAAGAAGCTAGACTTGATACCTTAATTAGCTTTCGGAGCAAGCCAAGCCATGAGGGCAGCCACAACATTATTAACATTATTCTTCTTAATGAAACTAATAATTGAATTGACGAGAAGCAAGGTCATGATACCAAAAAACCTTGTCATTTTGAGTACACAAATGTCACATGTGATAACTGTATAGGTAAAAACTAATATAATCAAGATTTGACTCAAGAAAAGAGCAAAAGTTGAATTTACTCTATTCAAGATTCAGTTCAATCACATTTGTAGAGCTTGTCGTTGTGATGGAAGGTGGTCAAATTCTTAGAGAGAAGGCAAAACGTGTTTTAAAGGTGGTTTTAGAGAGATAGTAAGCTTTTATAAAACGAGACTCGATTATTAAAAACCTATTTATAGATCAACATTTTAATAATAAAATAATCAAGTGTCATTTACTCCTCTTTATTATTTTCTAAGTCCTTAAACTGTTTATTTATTATATAGGCTATGCCATACACTCAAAATAAATGTTGAAATAATACTTTAGTTGATGCACACAAATTCCAAGATACTTTTACTCATCTGTTTTTTAAATTATTTGTTTTGTGGTTGTGGTCACATAATTTAATCTCGCTTTCAATTCAAAGTGTAGTGCACTTGGAATTACTTTTAATTCCCATATTATAGTTTGAAAAGTTTTTTTTATATTCTCCATTCCTATATTATCTTGTATAATATTATATGCATTTAACTACAAATATTATATCCATTCCCATATATCTTGTCCTTATTGATAGTATATATTAGGATATTAAGACGATAACCAACGATATATTTTCTAATTAAACCATTCCTTGCTTTGTATTATTTTTCATTCCTACATACTATTATTTCAAGTACCCATTCTAACACCATATCTCGCTTTAAATTTGAATTTTTATACATGAGGAAATATATGATGTTAAGACAAGATTGTCTAAGCAAACCTTGTTTTGAAGTTTAACATAACTGTCTAATGAAATAATGTCTATCAAATGAATCGTCTAGGATAAACACGTTAAACGCTATATGTAGACGTTATCCTAAATGCTAAATGTTACTCCAATCAGACTTTACCTAAATGCTAGTACACAAATCATGCCTAAACGTTTAAGAACGTCTAATGCTTTTAATGCATGTACAAAATAGTACTTTATTGTCTGTTGTGTTGTGCTCTCTTTTTATGTGCAGATCATTAAAGTACGTAGTTTTATTAAGAAGTTCTACATTTGATCAGAAGAACGTTAAGAGATAGGAAGATATTTTGGGAATATTTCCTTAATGCTTTCTGTATGATGCATCCATACAAGCAACACAGTTACCTTTGCAAGAAACAACATGGCATCTGACCTCATACCTAAAGGCTACCCACCCTATGTGAAAGTCAATTCTTTGAGTAACGAATCTTTTCCGAAGAAGTCTATATAAAAAGGACTGCATGAAGAGAAAAGAAGAACAAGATTTGTTATTGCTCTTACACTGTGAACATTATCTCTCACTTATGTCGTCTAGACTTTCCTTTTGAAAAAGAAAAGCTTTATTACAAGTTTTCAGATATTCATTGTATTGAAAATATATCCTCTCTAAGAAAGTCATCATTTGTAGTTGTTTTACAAAAACACTTTGTTGTTTTGTTTGTTTAGAAGTGAATTAAAATACTTGTTGGATTAAATCAATAGAGTTAAACGATCTAATTAGTTAGATTAGTGTAAAATCAAAAGTGGTAATACCTGTTTGTAAACCAGGAGTAGTGAAACTTGTGGACTAGTGTAAAACCAGGAGTGATTAAACTCGTGTAATCTTTTAAAGATTAATGCAACCTTTTAAGAGTGTTTAAGGGAGAACTATACGTATCTCAGTTTTGAGTGAACCAGTATAAAAACAAGTTTTCAATCCTATTATCGTTTTCAAAAGGTTTTTAAACACTTCTTAAAATCCTTAAGTGTTTAACACTATTTGCAGACCTTCTAGCCTCTACAAAGAATATCTAGCACTCTATTGCGAAAAAGTTTTAATTCTCTTTTTAAAACGAAACTAAATACACCATGTTATCATCTTTACTTATTACGACCAAAATATTTGCTACTATCTCGACCTATCTAAACCCAAAATATTTTTATTTTATTGTTATTTTGTATTCTTATGTTATTATCCACCAACATAAAAAATACTTTTCTACTTATGAAATTTCTTCTATGGTCCTTAAAGAAACAAACTATAATAAAAAATATTTTTTCGAACATTCCAAAACGAGGTTATTTCTATACGAATGTATAAAAAATAGGAATTAATCCAATAAAACATATTTTTCCTCTGCAACTGTGTGTCGTTCTAAATTAAAACAATAGAGTTTTTTTCTTTTCTTTCTCCTTAAGTTACCACGATCGATAACCTAATCATTAATTTTTGGAGGCTTTTTTTTAAATTTAAGGAAGTTGACTTTTAATGTTTTTAAAACTTAATATGTGTATGTAACGTAAACGAGTAGATAAATATAATATTTTTAAAATAAATAAAAATGTATGGAATTTTAAAAAGGTTGGACTATTGAGAAATCTAAAGAAATGTTTATACAGTTCATTCTTAAAAATGTCTTTCTTTTTAATATTTCTTTCATATTAGCTTACAGACATCTCGAAACTTATGCTATTACGAAGTTTTGTTGTATAAATACTTTCTGATTGAATTTTTTAAAACTTTTATACAAGTTAAGGTTATTTTAGAATAAAATACAAATCTCATCTTATAAGTTATGAAATTGTTTAGATTTAAAGTCTATATTTTAATAAAATTCATCAATTTTGATTATACATAAACTATATCAATAATATTTTTTTTATCAACAATAATAATTAATTGTTGGTATTTTATTAGTGGTAAAATTTAAATTCACAATCTTTTTTATCATTTTTTTCAAACTCTTTCAAAATAATCTTATAATTATCAAATAAGGGTAGAAAAAGTTGAAATCCCATCTCCTTCAACTCTCCCTTTTAATTTTATCCGTAAATCATCCCATGACTCTTATATCAATAATACTTAATAGGTTAGATAATTTAAATTACTATGTAATAGTATTACCGTTCCTAAAACTACTAATTAACTTACACTAGATTTTTCAGCTCGTAATTATGGCTCCTTGAAAGCCTTAATAAGAAAATGGAATGACTGAGTAAATTATTCATTCCTTGATATATTTTTAATTTAATAAGATTTTGCTTTTATTTCTAAATAAGGACCGACTGAATTCTGTCCATTGTATTGAAATAATTTTTGTATAAATACATTTAATGAGGAAAAGCACATTTTATGTTAATAAGTAAAGATATAGAAAAAATATTTGATGTCCTAATCCAAATTTAAGTTTTTTTAGTAAAGAGTCAATAATGGTTAAACATAAAAAACAAGTTTTTTTATTGAAATAATTAGTGTGGCTAATATATTTTGACAGCAGTTCACGATGAAAGTATTGTATTTAAGATCTCTATGGTTATTATGTATCTGTTGTATATAGGATAATAAATAAGAAATGGTGGTAAAAATCATTAAAATATAATAAATGTGTTGTCATTTTCACCTTATATAATAAATTTATGGCTCATCGACCACCAAACCTATTGTTCCTGCTGCTATATCTTTCTCTCTTATTCTTCATCTTCAAGTTTTCAACACATTCCTTCTTTCAAATAACTCTGCCACAACTCACCATCATCATCATCATCATCATCATAATAGCATATATATTTCAGTGGTGATTAATTCCTTTCGTTGTGATTGAGGGCAATATGAACATGTCAGATGGAGAGAAGAAAGAAAAGGGGACACGGCAGGAACGAAAGGTTCCTCTTCTGAAGCTCTTCTCCTTCGCTGACTTGTACGACTGCGTTTTGATGGGTGTCGGATCTGTTGGAGCGTGTGTTCATGGTGCCTCTGTGCCTGTTTTCTTTGTCTTCTTCGGAAAGATTATCAATGTAATAGGTTTGGCTTACCTTTTCCCCAAAGAAGCTTCCCACGAAGTTGCCAAGGTTTGCTTCTCTTTGTTTTATAATAATATCAGTTTCATGTCTTGTCCACTTCCCATGCATAATCGGGTACCGTTTCATCTTCTTCCTCCAACATCATCTCACGAGGCTAAGCTTCCATCATCTCATCATAATATATATAATTATTTGAAAAATCAAATAACTTGCCCTAATATTTTCCAGTTTCTAAGTAAATAACACTAAATTATACCAAATTTATTTTTGTATTTTAAATAAATTAAATTTTAATACTGCTTCTTCACAATTTTGCAGTATGCGTTGGATTTTGTGTATCTAAGCATAGTAATACTGTTTTCATCTTGGACAGGTATGAATTAGTCATTAATTACATTGTAGTAAAAAAATAAGTGTTATGCTATTAAAAACTTAAATCTTTTATCTATTTTATCTTATATAAATATAATTTTTTTGGATATCTTACATTGGTAATGCTGATTGATTCCATAGAGGTGGCATGTTGGATGCATACTGGAGAACGTCAAGCTGCAAAGATGAGGATGGCATACTTAAGGTCAATGTTGAATCAAGATATAAGTCTTTTTGATACCGAGGCTTCAACTGGAGAGGTTATTTCTTCTATTACCACTGACATCATCGTTGTTCAAGATGCACTTTCTGAGAAGGTATTCCTGTATTTTCATTTTCAGTCATATAATACATCATGTTTCTTTTCATTTTCATTTTCCTTCACAATGCCAAATTTCTTCTGTTTCTTCAATATCATCATCCTTCCTGTAATCGCCATCGTTTTGTTTTGGAAGATGGTAGGAAGAAAATCTCTTATATATATAAAATGTTTTATCTTATATAAAACTAATTTAGATGACTTCTTCAAAATGAGTTTAATGAAGTTATTTAAAAAGATCAATTTACGTTTTAAATTATAGCGGTTACATCAATGCTTTAGTTTAAATAAAACTAAATGCCAATAAAATAAAAATACATTATTATATATCCTAAAATCCTTAGAGTGTTAAAGATTTTCCAAACACACTTCTCAGTATAGAGTTTTTTGATAAATTTTTATTTTAGTTAATTGATTCAAAATCATATATATTTTTTTAAATTCTAATTTTGCATTTAATTATTCTCTTAATTTTTTAAAATTTTTTCCAATAAAAAAACATTGTTAGAGATCTCTTAAGTAGTTAATTACTTTATATATCTACTTATGAAATTAAGTAATTGATTATCTTGAACTCATGGATTTTTTAAGTTTAAACATCTAAAGATAATTCACTGTACTGTTCCTTAATTAATTGGCTGATTACTTTCTGAAAAATATTTTCTAAGTGTTTGTGGAAGTGAACGTATCAAGCTCATGTAGTATACATGTTTAATTTAGTTAATGTATCACAAACAATTGAGTATAGAAGGAATGACACTCATTTGACTACATATTTATATAATCAAAACCACAAAATATGAGGAGCTTTATTATCAACAACTAATATTTTTCTTCATAAATATACCACTTTTTAAACAATATTAAAGTTCCTAAAAAAATAATGCAACTCAATTTTTATTTCAGAAGGTTTTTTAAACCAAAACAATAAAAATTGGCAGGCTTAAGTAATCATACCTTAGTTTCCTTTTAAAAGAAGTTCCATTATGAAATGATATATATGATTAGTTGTTTTTATTTTATTTCTTGTTAACTATAGAGTGCTGTTTTAAATTTTCCTAAATAACCATTCTCAAACATATTATTTTCTCTTGGAATTTAATTAAAATAGATGAGAAAATTTCTTATACAACGTTGATGAAAACAAAGTTATATATTATCAATTTAAGTGATTTGTTTGTGATACCACGTATTAGCATATTCTTTTGCGACAATTCAACATCTATTTAATAAATTGGTTAGCATTAATATACACAGGTCCCAGATAGTCACTTACTATTGGACTTTTTCCTTGAAATCATGTGTCTGTAATTATGAGAAAAGCATAAACAGCTTCGTTGATCACGATATGCTTAACTATGTCCCAAAATAGCTTTTTAGTATTTCAAAGACAAGTAGAATGAGTTGGACAAGGTTAAAACAAATATACGATATATTAATCTGCTTTTAAAATAATAATTATATTTAAATATTATAAGTACTTCATTAAAATATTTGTGTTCTACTTTATTTAATCTTAAAATTAAAATTAATTTTATTAATATGAGTTATCTTTTAAATTTGTATAGGAAATACTAGTATTGGTCTCTTTTTATCTTTACACTTCCAATAAATTCGTAGAATTTTTTAAAAGAAACGTAAACTTATCAAACACACATACAAATATATGCGTGTGCCTTCCAAAATAACTAAAATATTAAGTCAATCAATGAAACTGTTTACTTTTAGGTTTAACTTCTGAAGTTACATAAACATATACTCATGTATCAAATACAATCACAAAAGATTTCTACATAAAAAATAAAACATAAGAATAAGCTATCGAAAGCAATCTAATCATATGTGTATATAGAATTCGATCATATATTAATTCATCACATTGCTAATTAGTTCAATCTACTCAAACATCCATTAGACATATATTAATACATGAATCTATGTTACAAAAAGATATTAAAAAATAATATTTATTTATAATTTTTGAAAAACTTATATTAAACATGTTCTGTTAAAGACTAACATTTGACCTATTTTAACACTTAAGGTATGCCAACTACAATAATAATAATAATAGTGAGTTTAAATATCCAATATTTGAAACTCTTTGTGTCAGTGAAATAAACTCTCATCAAGTTTTTCACCACTTGTGAGGCTTCAATGTATTATTTAAATATCCACTATTAATACATGATTATATAATTAATATTTACATTAAATAAAGGTTGAGTTATCATGTTTGTGACTTTAATGAGAACATTTTATACATGCACATTCATTAACATTTTCATAATTTACTTTCTATGATTTTAAATAAATCACAATAACTCATTTACATTAAACAATTAAGTAAAACAAGGAAATTTAAGTCAAAAAATGTTACTTGAGTGATGTATTCTCACATTAGTGATAATAAATTTAAAAAAAAGATTGTTTTTCTTCGTTTTTGTTTGGGTAAAAGTTTGTTTGGTTGAGTGAGAAAAATCTCACTTGAGTAAAAAAGATTTGAAAAAAAAAGAGTTGACTTTTGGCCTTGTTTTCACTTAAGGGAAAAAAAATTGCTTGAGAGAAATTCTCCTAGAAAAGGATAAACTTGACTCGATCACATTTTCACTTGAGAAAGAATATCTACTTACATAAAAATACTAGATAAAAAGAAAATTATACATCAACTTACAACATTTTTAAAAGTCTATTAAACAATATATTGTAATACATAAGATAATCTTAACAAGTATATCTAAATTCAATTTTTTTTACAAACTTCGTATACAAATCATTTTAAACACAAAATTTAACCATGCAAATCTCAAGATGACATTCAATAAAATAAAAGGATGATCTTAAGAACAATTTCATTCAATAAACTATATCTCATATTCCTGCCCAACTTTAAACTCCTACTTAAGTAGATTTTCAAATCTATTATACCAAAATTTCTCATTTAAGAATACTTGACTATCCAATACTTGACCTCACAAGAAAAAATATCAAGAATATTCTAAACTTTCATATCTACAAACTTATCTATTTTATATATTCATTTTTTCTCTCTCCAACTTTAAACACTAATTCAAATACACTTACTTCACCAAAGATTACTTTGTTTAAAACACAACTTGTATTTCAAGAAAACACAAAAAAGCGCAAAAATCCTAAATATCTAAAACAACACAACCAAAATAACCAAACTTTAGTTAAGACTCAAACTATTTGATAAAATCACTTTTTCTAATCAAATCAATAGTGATATGGAACATTAGCAAAAAAGGAATTTCAAAGATTTTTAAAGTAAAAAAGACCCTTACTGTGATTTTACTTCATTTTGTTATAAATGATTATTAACTCACATCTATTACAAGGTGGGATATGTTGCGAAAAAGTATGGTAATTGAGGTGAAAACAATTAATTTTAATAATTCAAAAACTCTTAACAAGTTTAAAATATCATTTAACGCGGCAAAAACAATTAAAAACTCATATCACTAACTTACTCTGAAATCACTTGAAACTCAAAAGCAATATACATCATCATAATTGAAAGTAATCCAATTATATTTAAACTCATTTCAATTATCAACAATATCGTTTATAGTCAACGATAAAAAAAATTATAAGTTTTTCGATTTTTAACTTATTACACAACCAACCAAAACTTACATTTGAACCATTTCTTACATCCCCGTAATCAGGATTATCAATAACTTCAAGATCTACTATCAACTTCCTTCAATCACAATAATCATATTTAAGCTTTAACTTTCAGTCCAAAATACTACTTCATACCAAAATTTCAAATCAATTAATGTAAGATAAATTTATCAGCTCCAAAATCTTAAAGAAAATTAAAAAAAAAATGAAAACAAAAACCTAGAGATGATCAAACTTTAAAAACAAATAGTTAAAATTTTAATTATTTCAACCTAAAACATATTTTTGAACTCTTCCTTTTTATAAAGAAACACTTTTACTAAATTACAATCCGTCGCATTCAAAATAATCTGTTAGAACGACTGTTTGATATTTGGTTAGAGGAAATAATAGAAAAATTACACAATTTTATAAGTTGCGTTCTTTTACATATCTATGTAAAATATGATAAGTTATGGTTACTATACAATTTCATTTTATTATTTATATTTGAGTTTTTAGTTTAGCTTTTTTTTCACAAATAATTAAAACTATCATGTTTTTACTTCAGTTTACATTTTCAAGTGTTTGTGTAAAAGTAGTGTGCCGTTAATGTTTAATGATAATTAAAGATATATGGTAAATTTATAATTGGTGTACTTACAGGTTGGGAACTTCATGCACTACATAAGCCGTTTTATCGCAGGCTTTACCATTGGTTTTATGAGAGTGTGGCAAATAAGTTTAGTTACACTTGCCATTGTGCCCTTAATTGCTATTGCTGGTGGCCTTTACGCTTACGTCACCATTGGCCTTATCGGAAAAGTTCGAAAAGCATATGTGCGAGCTGGTGAAATTGCTGAGGAGGTAAGAACTTTCTTTTTTGTTTTCTTAAAATCTTTATCCAAAATTTTTATCTAAACATATACTTTATACATAATTCAAGTGAATGTAATTGGTTGATTAAACTGTGGAGAAGTTTGCCAAAACTAAAGAAAAATCGATTGATACGAAATAATGTAGTCATTATTTTAAGAAAAATTAGAAAATAGTTTAATCATGCTTATTTGTAATTAAAAAATTCTCTTTTTAAATAAAACAATTGCTTTTCGTGAAAAGATGTTTCAGTTAGTTTCATATGATTATATGCATATATTATGTAGTGATGAAATAGTAATTACAATTAATCGTTTTCAAATTTTTTAAAACTAATATAAATCAAAACTAATAAATTTTCTTTCGAAGTATTAAATCGTAGAATTAATAGATTAAGATAACGAGTTTATGTATTAAATAATGGATATTTTTTTATAATATATTTTCTTTTAAGTGTGAGATGAACTTGATATAATTAAATAAAAATATTATATACGTGTGATCCGAATTTAGTTTAAACCCTTTAGTTGTTTTTATGTGAGTTTTTTTTTATTTTGATCCCCTCTTATTAGAATTTCCAATTGAGTCCTTAAAAGTGTTAATTTGAATCAATGGAGTCCTTGCCGTTAAATTTATTTAAACATGGTTAAGTTTGTGCATAGGTTAGAATGTTGATGTGACCAGTTTTTGCCACATCACTCATACTACGTCAGAGTCATCTTTTCCAACAGCACAAACCTAATTTTCCTAGCGTCGCCACCGTAAAGCCATTGCGAAGCCTTCAGTCTCGCCGTCACCACCTTGCTACGCCGCAACCGTGAAGCCATCGCGAGAACGCTAGTAGCGTCTTCGCTGCACCGCCACCTTCTTCACGCATCCACCATCTCGTCGCGCCTCAATATTGAAGGAGTTTAGTGGTCAACGACAAGAGTTATATCTAAAGACAAAGGCAAAGTTAGATCCAAAGACAAAATAATAATCTTCGTTTTCTACCCTCACATCTCTTTACTTTCTTCCTCTTCTCATCTCCGTTCGTGTCTGTACTTTTCAGTTCAGAGCCAGACTCAAGGAGTTCAAAGACCTCAACTTTGTATTTGATCTGCAAAATCTAATGTATGCCTTTATTGCTTTTCAAGATTGTATGGTCTTTCTAGTCCCAAAAACTACCACAAGGACCACCACCACAACAATAGAATGAATATTCTTATGGTGGTTCTCATCATCAACAATCCAACAACAAAATCAATATCCATTCTTATCATTTCTCAGTCACTGCAACACTGAAATTGACATCTTTACCTTCTACCTTAATGCCCTTCAACTCTAAGGTATCATTTTTCATTCACCTTTGGTTTCAATTTTTCAATCAATTCACATTAAAGAGAGTATCTTTTTTTAAAATTAGCATTAGTTAGAGAAAATTAAAACAAAGAAGGATAATATGTATGGTAGGAGATTTGGAACCAATGTGAGTGGATTAAAATACAGATTAGAAGAAAAAATTAACTGTTTTTGTTGAGAATGTCTTGAAGAAGAACAGTCCTGTGGAGTTTGATTTGAATGTTAAATGGGGTTGCTGGGTTTGTTTAGGATAGAGAATTTATGGGCGGATCAGTTTGATCTGAATGTTAAATGGTTCTTCCAGTGCTTCTGGCAATGCTTTTGGTGGCTCTTTTGATGTGGTGAACTCCATGGCCTCTGAGAATCCTCTTCAATCTAAAATGGGTGCCAGGAATTGCTCCAATCTCTTTAGGCAAAAGAACTCCCCTGCTGGATTTTTCTCCATTGAAAATGGTTTCTGCTATTGGGGAAGTCAACCTTCCACTTGTGCACAAACTTAACCCCGTTAAGTAAATTTAACTGCAGGGGCTCAATTGATTCAAATTAACACTTTTAAGGACTCATTTGGGAATTCTAATAAGAAGGGGATCAAAATGGGAAAACTCCCACATAAATAGGGACAACTAAAGGGTTTAAACCCGGAATTTATTTCACGTATTGAATTGATATTATTTTTAATCTAAAACTTTAAAATAATATATTTGAGTTTTCTTTCTTTTATATATAGTGTTTAGTTTTATTATTTTTAAATTATTTGTAATACAGAAAGAGTGTACATTTACTTGTCATATGTGCAACCAAATAAGATGAAGAATCATTCACTTGTAATATGTGTAGTCAAATTAGATGATGACTTCATACAAATAATCTACTTTTTATAAATTGTTTCTCAAATTTTAATCTTTTAATTCAATCTTTCCACCTGCTACTTTAAAACGGCTACGATATTATATTTCATATTTTTAGTAAAAATCATTTCATTTTAAAAAAGATGTATTAAAATACAATATAACAAATTATGCTAGAAGCACAAGTATATCCTTGTTGGTAAGTTGTAAAAAACGTAGCATTTGGAAAATTTTGTTTTAAAAAATTGCCCTCCAAATGCATGTAAAAAAGCCATTATATGTACGACGAGGATGATATACTCTTTGTGGATTTAAGGTGATAGGCAATGTGAGAACGGTACAAGCATTTGCAGGGGAAGAAAGAGCAGTGAGGTCATACAAAGCAGCTCTGATGAACACATATAGACATGGTCGAAAAGCAGGTTTAGCTAAGGGTCTGGGATTAGGCTCCATGCATTGTGTTCTTTTCCTTTCATGGGCTCTCCTTGTTTGGTTCAATAGCATAGTTGTTCACAAGAATATCGCCAATGGTGGCGATGCTTTCACTACAATGCTCAATGTAGTCATTTCTGGCCTGTAAGTAACCTTTTCTTAGGAACATCCTACTAATTAACAACTTCTATGTACTTTATTTTACTGGTTGAGATTATGTTTCAAAAGCATATGATGTATGATGTTTTGAATCTCAGGTCACTTGGTCAGGCAGCACCAGATATTTCTGCATTTATCAGGGCAAAGGCATCAGCTTATCCCATTTTTGAGATGATAGAGAGGGACACCATGAGCAAAGTCAGCTCAGAAAATGGTCAAAAGTTAAGCAAATTGGAAGGTCACGTCCAATTTAAAGATGTCTGTTTTAGTTATCCATCTCGTCCTGATGTGGTTATCTTCAACAACTTTTGTCTTGAGATTCCTCCAGGGAAAATTTTAGCTCTTGTGGGAGGAAGTGGTTCCGGAAAAAGCACAGTTATATCATTGATTGAGCGCTTCTATGAACCACTTTCTGGTGAAATACTATTAGATGGGAACACCATCAGGGAACTTGATCTCAAATGGCTTAGGCAACAGATTGGGCTGGTTAATCAAGAGCCTGCACTTTTTGCTACAAGCATCAGGGAAAACATACAGTACGGAAAAGATGATGCCACTCTTGAAGAAGTAAATCACGCTGTGATGCTCTCTGATGCTCAGTCTTTCATTAACAATCTTCCTGATGGATTAGATACTCAGGTAAGAATCCACCTTTATCATTTTAACATAAAATAAAGAAATTTCAACATGCTTCTATCAATTTTTTTCATTGTCTCTGCATAAAGAAATTTCTTTTCCCGCTTTAAGAATATTGTTTAGTATGATATTCAATTTCTTTTGCAGGTTGGTGAGAGAGGGATACAACTATCCGGGGGACAGAAACAACGGATTGCAATATCTCGTGCCATAGTTAAGAATCCATCAATCCTTTTATTAGATGAAGCAACCAGTGCTCTGGATGCAGAGTCTGAGAAAAGTGTACAAGAGGCACTTGATCGTGTCATGGTTGGTAGAACAACCGTGATAGTTGCACACAGACTTTCTACCATTAGGAATGCAGATATGATTGTTGTTATTGAGGGAGGGAAGGTGGTGGAAATAGGCAATCACGAAGAACTCATTTCCAACCCAAATAATGTATATGCATCTCTTGTTCAAATCCAAGAAACAGCCTTTTCTCAAGGCCACCTTTCTGTGGATCCTTACTTGGGAGGCTCATCAAGGTACTTATTACAGATAACTTAATCTTATCAATTTATGGCATTGGCATTCATCTATTGGAGAAAGTTGCTGCAAATGATTCTATTAAACTTTTACTTTAAACTTGTTTCTGTCACCTTTATACCTATGTTCCTCTAGAATAACATACCATCAGCATGTTCCTTATGTTTATGTTTACTCTGATTGTAACGTAAGGCGCCTAGGAGAGTCGTCATCCCGCACAACAAGCTTTCGTGGTAGTTTTCGCTCAGACAAAGAATCTACTAGCCGGGCTTTTGGTGATGGAGTAGAAAGTGTTGGAAGTTCAAGGCATGTATCAGTAAAAAGACTATATTCCATGATTGGTCCTGATTGGCCTTATGGTGTTTGTGGAACCTTGGGTGCATTTATTGCTGGAGCACAAATGCCACTCTTTGCTCTTGGAATCTCTCATGCTCTTGTATCTTATTACATGGATTGGGACACAACACGTCATGAAGTGAAAAAAATTGCATTTCTCTTCTGTGGGGCAGCAGTTTTGACCATCACTGCCCATGCCATTGAACATCTTTCCTTTGGAATCATGGGAGAACGACTTACCCTTCGTGCAAGAGAAAAAATGTTTTCCGGTAATTGTGATATTCTGATTGAGTCTATGACTCGCCCATCCATTTTTGTTCTTGTCTTCCTAAGAAATGTTTCCTTTTAATCTTCCTATTTGAAATAACAGTGATAGTTAAAAGTCAAGTGTTGGGCATTTTTACTAGTTGAAAGTAAAAATCTTTACACTGAATCTAAAAGAATAAAATTCTTTTGTTATTAAGATGCATGATTTACTTTTTAAGTGTTAACACTTGTTCTGCTGATTCTAAAATAAGAACAGCTAAACAAAAGTATAGCTATCATAGGTTATGGTGTGATGAACTTTCTTTTACTAACTTCACTTTTATATCCGGGTGCAGCTATTTTAAAGAGTGAAATTAGTTGGTTTGATGACATAAACAACACAAGTTCTATGCTTTCATCACGTTTAGAGACCGATGCAACATTTTTAAGAACTATAATTGTTGATCGTTCGACAATTCTTCTGCAAAATGTTGGTCTGGTTGTTGCTTCATTTATTATTGCCTTCATGTTGAACTGGAGGATCACGCTTGTTGTACTAGCCACGTACCCTTTGATCATTAGTGGTCACATTAGCGAGGTTTCCTCTAGCTCCATATTTCTACACTACCAAGTTAGTACATTTATTTGTGTTTTTTAACAACTGGGTGCCAAAATTTCAGAAACTATTCATGCAAGGCTTTGGTGGCAACTTGAGCAAAGCATATCTAAAAGCCAACATGTTGGCTGGGGAGGCTGTGAGTAATATCCGCACTGTGGCTGCATTTTGTGCTGAAAAAAAGGTCCTTGACCTTTATGCTAATGAGCTTGTGGAGCCTTCAAAGCGTTCATTCAATAGAGGTCAAATTGCTGGCATATTCTATGGCATTTCCCAGTTCTTTATTTTCTCATCTTATGGCCTTGCATTGTGGTACGTTCTCTTGCTTCTGTTTTGGTTTAATAGCATATATGCGTTACTCATAGGTGGGAACCAAAAAGTAAACAAACTTTAACTTACATAATTATATTAATAAGTTACAAGACTGAGAGTTTGAACTGTATACCTTTTGCAGGTATGGATCTGTGTTGATGGAGAAAGAGCTTTCTAGCTTCAAATCAATTATGAAGTCGTTCATGGTTTTGATTGTAACAGCACTAGCTATGGGGGAGACTTTAGCACTGGCACCTGATCTTTTGAAAGGAAATCAAATGGTTGCATCCATCTTCGAAGTGATGGATAGAAAGACAGGAATATTAGGTGATGTTGGAGAAGAGTTGAAGACAGTGGAAGGAACAATTGAGTTAAAAAGAATCCGTTTCAACTATCCTTCAAGGCCAGACGTGGTTATTTTCAATGATTTCAATCTCACAGTGCCTGCAGGAAAGAATATTGCCCTTGTGGGGCATAGTGGATGTGGTAAAAGTTCAGTAATCTCCCTTATACTCAGATTTTACGATCCAACATCTGGGAAGGTGATGATTGATGGTAAGATGTTTGAACAACTTTGCTTTAGCCACTCAATCTCATTCCATTATGTAATGTCAATGTCTAAATGACAAAACATTCTTCTAACAGCGATTCATCCAATTCTTACAGGAAAAGACATCAAGAAACTCAAGTTGAAATCCCTTAGGAAACATATTGGTCTAGTGCAACAAGAACCTGCTCTTTTTGCAACATCAATATATGAAAACATTCTTTATGGAAAGGAAGGAGCTTCAGAAGGTGAAGTGATTGAAGCAGCTAAACTTGCCAATGCTCATAGCTTTATCAGTGCTCTTCCTGAGGGCTACTCCACCAAAGTAGGTGAGAGAGGAGTTCAACTGTCTGGTGGCCAGAAGCAAAGGGTAGCTATTGCAAGGGCTGTTTTGAAAAACCCTGAAATTTTGCTGCTAGATGAAGCCACCAGTGCACTGGATTTGGAGTCAGAGCGTGTGGTGCAACAAGCTCTGGACAAATTGATGCAGAACAGAACAACAGTTATAGTGGCACATAGGCTATCCACAATAAAAAATGCAGACCAAATAGCAGTTTTAGAGGATGGAAAGATAATTCAGCGAGGGATTCATGCAAGACTTGTAGAAATCACGGATGGAGCATACTACAAATTAGTCAGCCTTCAGCAACATGAACAGCATGTACAAGAACATTTTGATTGACAGCAAAAAAAGACCAATGAACTCTTTTATCTGCACTAATTTGGGTATTCACCTTTTTTATGTTACAAGGTTTGTTTGTAATTTTATTTTCATCACACTTAGAAAGAATGACGTGGATTCCGGGGCTAGTGCTTGGCCAGAAAATATCACACAGATTGGAAACTGTTGTAAAAATATAAGATGACTTTAAATAATTTCGTTTAATTACATTTTTTCCTCTGTTTCCTGGTATATACAATTTTAGTTTCTCAATTTATTTTAGCAATTTTTTTTTAAAATTAAAAATATGTAGTCCCAGACCCACTAGTCCAATCTTTTGTGCATGCTGAGATAGATTATTTTATTTTTAAAATCAATATTAGTAGACACATAATTAAGATTGATAAGCTCAATTCAATTGATGTGTGTTATACTTAAGGGGAATAAAGCCTTTGAATATGAGAAAGTAAACTACAACCATCTTTGCTTGCAGGTGTGTGGATGTTATATTGCTCCTAATGGATAAAAGGAGGTTTGTGTTGATGTTTATGTTGACTACAAGTTGTACATTGATGATCCCCTAACACTTGCTGGCCTTAGATTTTATTCCAATTATATGTTTTGGTTTGTATTTGCTTTATTCTCATATTCTTTTTGGCCTTAGGCAAGTTTACACATTAGGTTCAGCCATCTACCACCAAGTGATTCAAGATGACATGATATTGGTTTTGGCTATAGATATTTGATATATAATTGTTAGAGTCTTTGTGTCCATGAAGGTAATTTTCCTTACTTTTAATTATGCATTTTTCCTTTCTAACATCTTAAACATATGTTGTATTTGTGTATTTCACGAGACATTCATATAGTAAATCAAAACAAACATACTAATGTTTTTAAACTTATAATTACAAATATTAGCGTTGTCAAAACAATTCTTTGACATTATGATTATTCTTAGGTCCAAATTCTTCCCAGTGTGTGGAAGCTACAACATTCCAAATGTCTTAGAATTTAATAAGGGCTCTCGTGTCCATACTTCAATCATCAAAATTGATTTTCTTTGTCAACTGATACAGGAACATACTATTTGTTAGACTCGTCATCTCTTTCTCATTGTCTCTTCCTCGTTCAGACATCCAAGATCTCTCAACTCCTATATCAATTTGTTAGAAAATGATACTCACTTAGATATTTCTAATGTATTTTCATTTCTTCTAAGACTTAAATTTATAGACCTAACATTAGACCTTCGGTCTATTAGCTATAATGTTTCCAATTATTTCAAATAATATATTATTATGATCGTAAAACATAACAGAATAACTTCCTAGTTCTTTCTTTCTCAATACACTAAAGATTATCACTCTTAATAATTATTTTGATAACTCCTAAGTTTATTTCTATAATATATTCATATTCATAGTAGACTACAATACTTGTTAACTGAAGTGTCGTCTACTGCTTTTAATTCAAAATACTTTTTATAAGTATTCACTGAGTTGTTCTAAATGAGTGGGAGACGTTGGAGAACAAGGAAGGTCAACAATGGAGACCATCTGATCTGCGAGAGAGTTTGACCAGTCCACAACAGAGCCGTCCAATCTGTAACCGAATCCGTTGGTAGATAACAGAGCTCAACTAGTTTGCAACTCCTCCAGCGTTAACTTCGAACCCAGTCAAAGACACCGAAACACATATATTAATTCCCTCTATACATGTAGATACCTAAGAACTTTGCAACAGCTTTGCTGACTTGAGAGAAAATTGAATGAATTTTAGGTGAAAAGGTGATTGATTTCATAATGAGACACTGAGATGCAGTTGTGGCTGCTGCATAGAATTATTATAAATATAGCTGACATTGCAAGAATTTCAAATTACGAGAAATGACGAACTGCTGACAAAATTAATTGTCAACCTTAGAATTACGCGTGATAGGAAAATCCAAAACATCCTAGGTTATAGAGTTTATGATATTGCATTGTGAAAAACTGCAACTTCATACCGTTTCTCAATAATAATAGTTTAAATTTTCATATTCAGATACATGCACAAGTCACAAAGCTTTTACTTCGAAAAGAATTTGCTAAAACAGTAGATCTTGGATGTGTTCGTTGATTTGAAGGACTGGTAGTGTATGAATTTAAAAAGATTTAAAAATAAGTTGATTCTTGTTTTAAAAGAATTTGAAAATAAAATTTATAAAAATTAATATTCTCAACGTAAATTAACGTAACGTGTTACGTTTTTATGTTTAACAATTTTTAGTAAGGGTAAATATAGATTGCTTTCTTTTTTTTAAATTCAATCCAGATTCAATTTAAATTTAATAAAATAGATTAATTTTAATACTTAATATTTATTTTAATATTAGTTAGATTTCTTATATATATATATATATATATATATATATATATATATATATATATATATATATATATATATAATATATTTGTAGAGTATGTATATGGACACCTCCAACCAACCGATTAGTTATACTTAAACGATCGGACATAGTTTTTGCTAATTGACCAGTTAATTATGCATAATTTGTTGATGGTCTGTTAATGTCTAGCAAATTAAAACCATTGCAATAGTTAATTAGAGTAAATATGTGAGTAATCAAGTTTAAGAGCACTTGATTCAGTATTAGACGAATCCTAAATTAAAAATTTATAGAAAAAATTATAAATACAAATTTAATTTAAAGTATGATCGTTTTTCCTTCTTTGAAAAAACAGTTTGCTTCCACCCGCAACAATATTTAATTTAAATACAATTAAATCTAAATTGAATTTACTTTTTAATTAAATTAAATTAAGTGAAATCGATATAATATAATTAGATTCAAATAAAGTGTAACATAATTCAGATATCTTTTTTATCTTACAACATACTTTATTGAAAATAATAATTGACTACTTTTAATGAAACTCTTTCTATAGAATATCATGATATAAAACTTTAACATAAAATTATGTTACATCAATCATTTATCATCAATAAAAATTTATCAAAAAATAAATAAATAAAAATAAAAAACATAAAATTACAATAAATCCATGATTAAAAATACACTTTAAAACATAAATAAATTATATCTATTATAAAAATGTAAATAAATACAATAAAACATTAAATATGTTATATTGTTTTATCATAATAAAAAATAAAAAACTTCAATTTATACTTACAAAATTTGATATCAGTTTTATTTGATCTTTAAGAATCATATTATGAAATTAAGGAAAAACGAATAATTGAAATAATCAAAGTGCTCAATAATGATTAATTTGGAACATTAAATTATTTACTTTTGAACTCACTGGACACAGATTTTACCTCAATATCTACCATCCATAGAGTTTTACAAAACTGCTGAACTTAACAAATTGTGCAAATGACATTGACATTCACCCTATCTCAAAAAACAATAATAAAACTTTCAGAGACGTGCATTGCTTCGTAATTCTAACAGGATTATAAGATTACACTTTTCCTATTAAATCATTATTTACTTCTATTTCTTTGGTCAAATCTAGTTTTCCACAGGTAGATTCCTCTAACCTCTACCAGAAAATTTAAAAATACTTACATGTTGCATGGATGTTACTTTAGTTGTAATTTTATAGAAAAATAATAGGATGAGACATATTTATATTTATTTGATATACATTATAAGGATAAAATAATTATAAAAAAGTAAATTTTTGGACTTTTAAAAAAGAAAAAATAAAAAGTAAAAAAAATAATGTTAAATAAAAATTTTATATGTTTCAAAATATTATTTCTCAATTTTATATTCTTTTATGTGTATTTGTAAATTTTATTTTATTGTTAGTTTAGCTGCAAAATTATATTATGCTATACATTTTCGTTAATTAAAAAAGAGATTATTATTATTGAATTTAGAAGGGAAGTGCTAATGTTAAGTTCAAATTTCGAAAACTAAATATTTCATGAATTATTATAGTTTACAGGCATTTGTTGACGTTGATTTATCATTTCATACATATTATAAATGTTTTGTTCAAATTAAGAATGTATTACTACTTTTTTATTCTTAATTATAACAAGTTGTAACGTGCTACTAAGTTATATTTTAGAATAAAAATTGAAATTTTGTTTATTTATTAGTATAGTTATGTGTTTTATTATTTATGCTGAAAAGAAATTTTAAATGAGGTAATGATTTATTTTCTTTATAAATGTATTTTAAAATGTCATTTATATTAACTTGGGTTGGGTAATTTGTTTTTCTAATAGCTATATGTGTATAAAAGTCCCCTAAAGTGGTCTACAACACCAAATCATTTATCTATTGTGGTCATACTGTATAGCATATAGTATTAATCACGACTTTGAAACATAAGTCGACGAATTTGACAACGAAAATGATATTAGATAATTAAAATTCCCAAGTCAATGTCAAATTCAAATAAAATTAATCGCAGAATTTTACATACTAAATACTCTTTTTCTGTGAGAAATTTCCTAAGAACCAATCTTAAATATCAGCAGGTTAATTAGGTGGACTGAATAAAGTAGGTTCATACTTTAGGATAGTCACCAAAACATTTTTCTTCTACTTTTAAACAATTTTAAAGTAATTTTTTTCAGCAACGCTCTGCCACTATATTATTATATATAAGATAGCTCACATTATTCATTTTGATTTGATAACTAACTAACTCAACATTAAAAAGACTTTTTCACCAAAAAAAATAACAAAGTTAGTTGATAAATGAAAAATGTCACTAAATTAAACTTAGTGACACATTATTATTAATAGTAAAAAGTTATTGTCGCATAAAAAATATTATTGATAAATTACCAATGAAATTTGTCAAAATAATTATCCCTTGATAATTACTAATGAAATTTTGATAATCGGTATTGCAATTTGTTTTTCTTCCTCACATTGTTAGCTTCTTTCTCTGTTTTTTCTTATTCTTTTTTTTTCCTTCTCCACTTATTTATGGTATTACTCCATCATCACACATCCGTCATATTCTCATACACCTCCCCTTTCTCCTTCTCCTCATTTATCATCATTATCTTCGTCCATGGCCAGACTCCTCCTCCTCTTCTCATTTCTCATCATTACTATTATAGTAGCCTTTGTTGCTACTCTTGTTACATATGTCTCTCTTTCCCCTACTTTTATAAAATTTCTTGTCACATATCTCGTTAAATTTGACGAGAAATTTGATATTCATTGACAAATATATCGATAATTTAAAAAAAAAATTAATTACAAATAAATTTAAAAATTTTCAATTACATGTGAATTTTATTGACTTAATTTTAAAATATTTATTTATCAATAAATTTTATCGAAAATTGATTAAAATCCAGTGCAAGAACTTTTAGTTCATTTTACTAACAAAATTTATCGACAAAAATATCTTTCTATAATAACGGATAAATTTTACCGACAAATATTTTTGTGAGTAATAAAAAATTTAATTTACCAAAAGATCTATTACTTATTAATAACAAAAATTATAAAATTCAATGATAAATTATGTTTTATCAATGTATATTTTCTGATGATAAAATTGAATGATTAAATTCATAATTTCTTATAGTATTTAGCAAACAATTTATAATATGATATCATGACAAATTTTAGTGATAAATATAACACTTTAAAGGGCATTTATAACTAATTTTGAGTATTTATAAAGATACTAATTTTGCTTTTATATAAATAGATTTTTACTAATCTATTATAATATAAGAAAAGAAGATACTTGGAAACTTACCTTGTTACCATTTTATTTTGTTGACAAAGTATCTTAAATGTCTTGTAATATATATTACACAAATTTTTCTATATACTAATTAAACGAGTTTAACTATATATATTAGAGGAATGTTTTTTATACTGATTAGACGAATCTAACAATACATATTGAATGAGTTTGTCAATGTATTGATTATACGAATCTAGCAATTCACATTACATCAATCTATTTACACACTAATTTATATTTTTAGTGGGTCAACTCTACATATTTCTCCATATCTTTTATACTTTTCACTAGTGTAAAAAAGACCTTTAACGTCACCGATTAGATGTCTGACCCTCAAATATCCAACGTAAAAAATGACCGATGACATTTTTCGTAAATAAAATAACTATTTAGACGTCGGCTATGGAGGGGCCCGACATCTAAATACTCATATACATCGGCTCTCCCGAATAGACGCCAAAACTAAACGAAAAAGTTAAAAAAAAATAATTTTTTATTCTATTTATACGTCTGGGGGAACCGACTTCTAAAGCACTTCAGACGTCTGTTATTGGGGAAACCGACGTCTAAATACACAACCCAAAAATTTAAAAAGTCACTTTTTGACTCCATTTAGACGTGTGATCTTACCACTCCGATTTCTAAAGCACTTTAGACGTTTGTTATTGGGGGAACCGACGTCTAAATGCGCAGCCCAAGAATTTAAAAAGTCACTTTTTGACTCCATTTAGACGTCTGATCCCGCAACTCCGACTTCTAAAGCACTTTAGACGTCTATTATTGGGGGAATCGACGTCTAAATACACAACCCAAGAATTTAAAAAGTCACTTTTTGACTCCACTTAGACGTCTGATCCCGTCACTCCAACTTCTAAAGCACTTTAGACGTCTATTATTGGGGGAACCGGCGTCTAAATATCGGCATGAAAACACCACGAACGCGAGACAACTGTTACACACACTCATTGTTCATCATCTTCGTCGCGTTTTCTCTCTACGGATTACGCTTTTCAGGTTCGTTTTCTCACTTTTGCACCGTTTTAAATTAATTTTACTCTGATTACATCACTCTTTGATGCATTATCTTTAATTTGAACCGATTAAAATGCGTTTTCGTTGGGTTTTGGTGCAGTTATTCTCGTGTCCTTGGGCGGCGTTCTTCGGCGGCAATTTCTTGCATTTTGCACTCCTCCAATTCCCTCCACTACGTTTTTAAAACCATCCAATAAAAAAAATGTACAATACATTCTCTTAAACTAAAATATAAAGTTGTAAACTCAAATCACCATGAGTTAGGAGCAACCTCAGAGACGTCTGACCTGTATGGATCAGACGTCTATATAGACGTCTGACCTATATAGACGTCTGACCTAAAGGGTCCGGCGTCTCATTAACGTCACCCATATAGACGTCGGATAGGAATCAGACGTTAAAAGCCTAAAATAACATACGTCTAAAGTCCTTTTTGCACTAGTGTTCAGAAAATCTACTATATTTTTACACATGTTTTATCTTTTATACTTTTACGAATTATATTATTTATATTTTTATAGACATAGTAACTTTTCTAAACCTATGAATTATTTTTAAGGTTAGATTCTATTCAAAACTTAATTCTAAACTTAAAAATATATTTATCATTTTTTTCTCTCATTATATAATTCTCTTTTAATAAAAACACAAACTAACATCAATAAGGACGTAGACATAAGTTTAAAACTAGTTATTCTTAAAATACTAGCTTCGTCCCAATTTTAATATTTTTACACATGTATTAAAAATAAATAAAAAAAAATTGTATTTTTAAGTTTAAATTGTCTCACTCTCTACATCTACTTTAATCATTATCTCTCCTATCAAAATGGAGTAATTAAGGTGAGGATAAATTAAAAAAAAAAAGACAATATATAATATATACTATAAATGAAAACATAAATTATATTGGACTAATTACCAATGTTAAAATTATAAATAATACAATAACGAGAAAGTGCATGATTCTAAGGTCATTACTTTTGTGCTCCTTCTTTATAATGAGTTTTAAAATTCTTTTTGTGTCTTCATTTATTGATTCTAGTATAAAATCACTTTGCACATTACTTTATTTGTTTATGTTTATTAATGATATAAATATAATTTGTCTTAAGAAGTTAAGAAGATTAACACTAGCTAGTCCCATGACAATTGTCAACTTGACTCATGGTCCATGGACCAGTCCTAACTCATTCTTAAAAAAACCTTCTTTTAGAAAACTCCTCAAAAGGGGAGCCAAAAAAAAGTCCCAACCCCATATTTCACTCTTAAGTGAGGAGAGTTACTCCCTCCACCACCACACAGTGCTCCCTGCACCTCTTCATTCCTTTTTTACCCTTGATTAATATTTAAACGGATATAAATATGCGTTGAAGGACAAATAGATGTTGACATCCGATTGAAGGACAAACAAATGTTGACTTCCGATTGAAGGACAAATGGATGTTGACATCCATTGAAGGACAAACGGATGTTGACATCCGTTTAAGCTCCCAAACCGAATGAAACAATTGAGAAAAATATAAACCAAAATTCCAGGGCTTATCACGTGTGAACTCATAGCCCCAACAGGTGGGCCTTCTCAATTACCACCAGTACTATCAACTGCCGCCTCCGCAACCTCCTCCGTTGTTGGCGGTGATACCACCACCACCTAGCGCGGTTGTCCCGCCGGTGCACCACGGGCATCCGCCATACGTGGCTCAGCATCAACAACAAGCGGTGTTCGGTTCCTACGGCGCTCCTCAACCCTCCACAAAAGAGGTTTGCACCCTCTTCATCGCTGGCCTTCCAGAAGATGTAAAGCCCTGCAGAATCTACAATCTTTTTCGTGAATTTCCCTGCTACGAGTCTTCACATCTCTGGAGTCTCAGCAATTCGTCTCAGGTTGATTGCAATTTTAATTTCTTGGGTATCTTTATTTATGAATTTATGTGAATCGTTTCACTGATGTGGTTTTCGTGTCTTGGCAGCCTTTTGTTTTTATTGTGTTCACCAGTCAGCAGTCAACAATCATGACGATGCATGCTTTGAATGTGAGGATCTCATCATAACATTAATTTTTTGTTACTTGTTTTGCAGGGCATTGTGTTTGATCTTGGGTAAAAAAAAGTAAATAAATATAGTTAAAGTAAAAAAAAGGGTACTTTTGAATTTAAAAAAAAATTGGGAAGGTTTGGAGAGGTGTAGGAAGGATTTGGTGGTGATGGAGGGAGCAACTGCCTCAAGTGAGAGAAGGTCAAGGTTAAGATAAGTTTAGCCTCACTACAAAACTTTAATTAATTTTTAAAAACAATATCAGTTATATATACATATAGAAGTATATATTTTATTAGATAGTTTAATATGTTGTAATTTTATTATATTTCATCAATACTTTTATATCATACTTATTATTATGTTATTAAATAAAATGTATAATAACACTTCATATTTTTTGAATTTTCATATATTAAATAAAATATATATTTTTATATTTTGGTATCATACTCATATATAACAATCTTCATGTATGAAATAACATTTCAAATATATTTCTCATATATAAAATCATGTCAAACATTTAATGATTTTATTAATTACTAACTTTTGTGTAAAAAAAGTTGAATTATCACTTCTAATACATTGTCTATCCAAACGTGATTTTTGTCAAAAAATTTGTTCATGTTAAATAAATAAAATGACTTTTTTGTTTTAATTAGGTTTTAATTTCTTTAAAATCAAATAAATATTTTAAAAAGTATAAATGACTTGTTTATTTAATAAAAAGTAAATTTTTTTATAACATTTTAATAATTTCTTTTAATTTTATAAAGAAGAAAATCAACATGATTAGAAATTTAAACATAAAGATAGAAGTTTCGTGTTAAATCATAATATACAAAAAAAAATCAATAAAATTATATTTTAAAATTGAGTTAAAGATTTTTATTCAATTTTTTTTCTATGATGCTAAAACATATACTTTAAAACAAATATATAATATATAAAATTACTATCTTGTATTTTAAAAGCACTTAGATTTGCAAAAGAATTAGAAGTTAATTACATTTTTTTGTTGTAATCAAAATGAAAATTTTTCTATAAAAAAAAGACTTATGGGGTAACCTTGGTCTACAAGAATTTTTTTAGATATTTTGGTTTTGTGGATTTTTTCTATGGGGAACTTTTTGGTCCTGTAGGTTTTTCTGGCCTCAACCCACATAGGTTAGGACCAAACCATGTACGGGGAGCCAAATTTACAGGTCTAGATCTCACCCTCTATCTCACAGGAGGCCACAAAGAGATCATCGACAAAGGGGTGGTGGACTCGCTAATGGCGACTGGTCCATTTTTCCAATGCAATATTGCCCTTTGAGGAGGATGATCAGAAGCACAGGTGATGACAACGCGAGTCTCTCCTAGGGATAGGAGGTGGTCCTTGCACATAATCGCATTCATCTTTGAGCTATTGAGTTGATCCACCTTTCTACACATGTGCCACCAAACTACTTCTCCAATGTCGAGTGTTTAGTGTCAACATAAGTTAGCCTTCGAAATTGACATCCAACATGACGTCAACTTGTCGTCGAACTTCAACCTAAAAAATTAGTTTTTTCAAATTATATTTAGGTCCTTATTAAAGATAAATAAATAGAGTGATGTGTAAAATGATTTAGATGACACTCGAGGCATATAAAAAGGATTTTAAAGCATATCTTATAAAGAAGGGGGCACACAAGCAATCACTTAATTGTAAATACTTATGACGAAAGAATTTAAAGAAGACATGATGAAGACATTTGAAATGACCGATCTTGGCTTCATAAACTATTTCTTCGGTATAAAGGTGAAACAACAAAAAGAGTGTATATTTATCTCTCAAAAGAAACATATTGAAGCTCTACTCCATTGGTAAACGAGAAGTTTAATATGAATGATTGCAAACATGTCACTACTCCATTAGTGGTAAACGAGAAGCTACAAAAAAAGATGATGGAGCACAAGAGGCAGATGCATCACATTACAGGAGTTTGATTGGAAGTCTCTGTATCTCATAGCCACACTACCAGACATTATGTATGCTACAAAGATTCATGCAAAAGTCAAGTCAAATTCATTATGGAGTAGGAAAAAGAACTTTAAGATATCTACAAGGCATAAAGGAGTTTGGTCTATGGTACAAAACCATGACTAACTCATGGATGATTGGCTACACAAATAGTGATTGGGTAGGATCAATGGACAACATGAAGAGTATGTTCAGATACGCTTTCTTACTAGGATCAAGTATTTTATCTTGGGTATCAAAGAAGCAAGCAACCTTGATATAATCAACAACTGAAGCAAAGTATGTAACAGTTATTGAAACCACAAGTCAAGCAAAATGACTACGAAGAATACTTGAAGAAATGGGTAACAACAAGATAGACTGACTATTAGCTATTGGAACAACAAATCGACAATAACAATATATAGCAAAAAAATGCAGTCCATCATCAAAGAACAAAACACATAGCCATTAAATATCACTTCATTCGAGATGAAGAGACAACTAAAAAAATTCAACTCAAGTAGTGTCCAATAGAAGATCAAATTGTAGATATTTTCATGAAGGCGTTACCACATCAAAATTTGAACTACTGCGCGCAATGCTTGGAGTTACCGAATTTGGATCAAGGAGGAGTATTAAAGTGCAACGCAAATTCTAGAAGAATATAAAAACTCCTAAGATAGAAGTATTAAAATGTAATAAAAGTTCTATAATATTGTAAAAAAATCTAAGATAGAAAGAAAAAAATTAAGAACATTCTACATAGGTAAAAATCTAGAACATTCCACATAAGTTGTGGGTAACATATTCTAAAATAATTTATGACTTTATAAATACCCATGTACGATATCTTTTGATGCAAGACAACATCTATCACAACTAAGACAAGTACAACACTTCTTTCAACTACTACTTTCACATTCTACTATCTTCACATTTTTTTTACATTTCGTTATCTCTACATTTTTTCTACATTTCGTCATCTCTACATTTTTTCTACTCCATCAACTGTTCCTTCCACAGCCTCAAAATACTAACAACTTAATATAAAGTTAATAATGAATTTCAATTCTTATACTCGACCTCTTCAAACTCACCTTTGGGTCCTTTGACATAGGTAGCAACTTCAATTTGGAGGTTTTGTTTCATTTCTTAGAGCAATTTGAATGAATTTTAGGTGAAAAGGTGATAAATTTCATAATGAGGACACTGAGATGCAGTTGTGGCTGCTGAATAGAAATATATAAATATAGCTGACATTGCGAGAATTTCAAATGATGAGAACATGACAAAAGATTATCACACTCATGACGAAGTTAATAAGAAACTTGAGAATTACGCATGATAGGAATGAATGCCGAAACATCGAGGTTAGAAACAGAAAGGGTTAATGTTTTTTTTTTATTTTTCATATTGCTAGGCACTGATACAAGCAAAGTGAAATATGGAAATTCCCATGGTCTAAAGCTTTTAGTCTCTGATCACGTGTCACGTGATAAAATATTCTGATACTTTAATGTCAAGAGAATATTATCACTACAGAAATAAGGTAATGCATGACCTCATTTCGTGAATTGCATGCACCAAACACCATATATATAACAATACCTGGACATACCTATGCCTTGTCAAACTCTCCCAAAAACTTGTACCTGTTTGCTTCTACTTTTTTTGTCGTAGAACATTTGTTGTGTCCCTGCCTAATGGGTAGGTCACCTAGCAGTAACGAGAGTAATGTTAAGAAAGGGCCATGGACACCGGAAGAAGATGAAAAGCTAATGGATTATATTAGCAAACATGGAAGAGGAACATGGAGAACACTTCCAAAGCATGCTGGTCTAAATAGGAACGGAAAAAGCTGCAGGTTGAGGTGGGAAAATTATCTAAGACCAGATATTAAGAGAGGAAAATTAACTGAAGAGGAGGAGCAATTGATCATCAACCTTCATTCAGTTCTTGGAAACAAGTATGAATATGCCTTTTTCCTTTGTATTGTGAAGCATGATAAATTTGAGATAACTTCTTTTTTTGTTATGTAAATTAAGTTGAAACCCTAATTCATTTTTATGATCAATTTGTAGGTGGTCAAAGATTGCTACAAGTCTTCCAGGGAGAACTGATAACGAGATCAAGAATTACTGGAACACCACCATAAGAAAAAAGCTTCTCCACATGGGTATTGATCCTGAAACTCACAGGCCAAGAACTGACTTCAATCATCTGATGAATCTTTCCCAGTTGCTTGGCATGTCAAATTTGGGCACATCAATGAGTCCTTGGACCAACCCTACCGGTTTACAACCAGATGTCACTCAATTAGCCAAACTACAAGTGCTACAGAATATGTTACAACTTATGAACAATTCTTCATTCATTAGCATGACTAATCCTTACCTCGTAGACAGTCAAATTCTCAACCCACCGACATTTGATACATTCCTCCATGGAACAAACACCCTCCAAGTGAGAGATCCAATGTTCAGAGGTCCAGAATATCCAAACCCTACTGCTAACAACATATCCGATCCATTCTCTCAAACACCCAGTGACTATTCTCAGCAGAACATCTTCAAATCAGGGATAGAAAAAGAAAATGAAACTAATCATCAAGAAGTTCGTAGTTATACCAAAAACATTAACACTTCACAACAAAATCAAGCAGAAAATTTACTTCCACCGTTAGTTGCTTCGTGTCCTAGGACAACTACCTTCAACAAAATGGAGAGCAACTATAACGAAGCACAAAAGTCCACAGAGTCACCTTTCTCTACGACTTTTGAGGCTTGGGAGAAGTTTCTCATTGAAGATGATGAAGCAAGCGGTTCCTACTGGAAAGAGATTCTAGAGTAAGATTTCTTCTTAATTTGTTTATCTTGCTCAAATGGTTAAGTGCGTCGTTTTAGTTTATAACTTTACATAATTTCTTTTTTTTCTTTTGCAGCTTGACATCCACTTCTGCATCTCCAGTTTCCTGACAGAAGGAATTTTCTTCAAGATAATCAAATACCCAGATATTTTTCATTCTTTCATTTGTTTTTTCTTTGAATTTGATCCTTCATTTTTGGTTATTGTCCTTCATAAATCTGTGAAGTCTGTAAACATAATTAGTTTTTTCCATTACACAAAAAAATCTGCACATTATACAGTTCGACCTTTTTGTTTTGTTTCTTCTTAATGTATGTGTATCTTGAGTCAAATAAAGCATCAAGCAAAGTCATTTGTAGTGATAAAGCAGAGTTATAAATAAGATTTTTTTTATCAGCAATAAGAACAATAATCTTTGCACCATTCTTCTTCTCACCCCTTAAAGAAATTTTGATCTGGCTAATGCTCACGTAAATCTTGAATATGTAAAGAGAATGCATTGAATTATAAAATTTGTGATTGGAATTACGTTTGCGTGTGAAAATAAAGAATAATGCAAAAAGACATGTCAGCAGAACTACCCTCTTGTCTTCACGTTCGCCAATAAAACTGCTCCTTAAGATAATGGCGATTATCTAAGTAAAATTAAAGCCAAAAGAGGTAGAGAGGTTCCATTATTCAAAAACTTTTCTACAACATTGTCCCATTTTCATGTTATAGAGCTTAAATTTTAGTATTTTAGAGATAGTGGAGAAGGTTGATGGTTGGCTGGCTTGGGTTTAAGAGAGCTATAGAAGTCTACCGTTGAGATAGCTTTGAGAAGTCTACCGTTGAGATAGCTTTGAGAAGTCTACCGTTGAAAGTTGATTTCAAAAGTAGTCTATGTTTTATTACATACATGAATATTGCCTCATTATAGTATGCATAGAAATACTTTTTTTAATTATTTTAGCTTATTACATGGGTTTTATAATCCATATAAATTCACGTAATATATGAAGTTTAAATTTTTTACATTGATCAAATAATTAGCGTAGTAAAAGCAACCTAGTTTGTCAATTTTGAGTAAAATTATCACAAAAATAGCTAAAGTAGCTAGTGATTATAACCGGTACAATAATTAATATTTTTTTATCAAGTAATAAATATATAAATTAGAGTTTATTTAATAATTTTCTTAAATTAATTATTTTTATCTGTCTAACACTAGTTTCAAATCGTTGTCTGAGTTGATTAATATCTTATGAATACACTTGTAGATTAGAACAAGCTTTACATATGTGACATGTAATTTTGCATATGCTCGACTATACACTTGTCCCTTAAATTTATCACATTTTAATTGATATAGAGATATATTCCACTTTTTCATAAGGCGGTTTAATAAATTATTTTCAATTTTTTCAAGTTTTTTATCCTCTTTTCTTGCTTCCTTAAACATATATGAAACTATGTAAGAAGCTTTAGAGTGAAATTTTTTCTTTAGTTTGTCCTCATTCTCAAGCCTCCATGTCACCTTGTACAATATATAGAACAAAAGAAGTCCAAGTGAAAAAGAAGAAAAAAGAATCCAATTCCAATCGAAAAATAGTAATACAAATTAAGAAAATTAGTGAAGGAGCAATTAATTATACAAGCTAACTGATATAGGTAATACAAAACGTCCATACCATAAAATTGAAAAGGATTTGATAGTAAACTCACAATAACGTCATCATAATTTCACTAACAATTATATAAAAATTGATGATTCTAACATTTTCTAGATAAAATCTAAAACAAATTATCATAAGACTCCTAGTATTACTTTTAGCCAAAATAAATTTCAAAAATAATACAAATGCTTGATTTTTACAAGGAAGTATTAAATATAAGGGTTATATATGTTTTTAGTCCCTAAACAATTAAGCGAATTTGTTTTTAGTCCCTCTTTTAAAGTAAGGTACATTTTAGTCATCTCCTAAGGAAACCTTAATTTTTGGTCCTAAAAAACTAACACCATTAAAAACCAGCTGAGCTAGCTGACAGTGTAATGCCACATAATTTTTTTTTCTGACATCACTCCTGCCATGAGCCACCTCTGTCATTTCCCTCACTGCTTCTACACCCACCCCGTGATTAATCACTTGCTTCAATTTTTATTCTATGTTACTCTTAAACCTTTTTTCTTAAAGCAAAAATATACATAATCATAACCACACATCCTCTGCACCTGGAAAAACCCAAACGATTTGCACGCTTCGCCGATTTCCTGCACAATATGAGCTCTCTTTTCACAACCAAATTGATTTCCCTTTTCACTACAGATCTCGTATCAAACCCAGATTCTAACTTTAGTCAATTGAGTAAACAATCCTGACTCCAAAGATTATCTAACATGTAGAAGTGTTGGACAATCTACACCTTGAAGTTGAAAACCGAGGTCTTTGGTACTTGGTCAAAAGCACAACTTGCCGAAAGCTAAGCAAATGGATGGTGAAACCAGCTGAACATAAGAAGACAAATGAATTTTATAGTTAATATATGATAGGAAAGAATCAAGCCCTTGTTACACTAAAGAATCAAGCCCTTGTTACAAGACGCGTCCTTTCTTCTTTAATCTATCTTCAAATTTCAAACGGGTAAGTAAAACACCAAAATCTCTACCTTTTCCCAAACTTGTACCTTTATATAATTAAGGATCAAGTATATATGGAATTTCCAATTAAAAGTTAAAACACCCTTTTGATATTTTATTCAATTTTCCTCAAAGCAGTGAGGAACATCTTACAGTAAAATGAATAAATGGGACAAAACACAAGTACAGAATTAGCCAAAACATGCATGATTAACTTACCCATGAGATCAACAGCTGAATGGCAATAATTGTCCATTCAAAAGCGTGTAAGTTAAAATCTCTGATTTTTTCCAAGCCTTTTTCCGGTTTCTCCTCTACAACCAAGTAGAACAGAAAACTTGGTAAACGAAAGTTTAGAGAAAGAAAGAGAGAGAGTAAAGCAGGAAAGGGAGGGCGTGGGGTTGACGATGAGGATTCTGATGTCCTTGGGTTTGATGCGGGTGTTGGCGAAGAGGTTGTCAAGGGCGCCGAACATGACCTGCTCAGCCTCTTCCCTAGCGCGGTATGGTCGGAGGAAGTCGCCGGTAAGGGTGGAGTGGTGGATGAACTTTTGGAAGTGGACGGTGAGGTGATTTGGGGGACGGTAGCAGGAGAAGTCCAGGAGAAGTCGAGGAGGTAGATGGAGGTGGGGTGGGTCATGATGTAGAGGGTGGATCCGTGTCATCACACGTGCCAAGAGTTAGGAAGGAAAACGATGAACACACGTGGCACACCGTCAGCCAACTCAGCTGGTTTTTAACGATGTTAGTTTTTGAAGACAAAAAATTAAGATTTCCTTAAGGAGGAGGACTAAAATGTACCTTAAAGAGGAACTAAAAACAAATTTGCTTGATAGTTTAGGGACTAAAAACATATTTAACCCTAAATATAATATTAAAAATATTTGATAAGGTATTTTCCAATTATCTACACTTTTTTTAGTAAATTACAAAAAATATCGCTGACATTTTGATTTATCTAAGTTTTGTTTCCATCGAGAAAATTGTTTTTAACTTTTAAGAATATTATAATATGTATATACACAAGTTTTGTATGAAAATTTGATGCAATTAGTATTTTGAATTATAAATAGTTTGCATGTCTTTTTCCTGTATTTTTTTATTTAGAAAATTAAAAGGAGGATTTTAAAACTTAATATTTGACTTGGTTGTAAACTTCTGTTTCAAAAAAAAAGGATAGTTATGTGCTGCTTCATTTTACTTTTTGGACATTGCTTTTTTTCTCAGGTTTCGAGTTGGGTGAGTAAAGAAGGCCGAATAAAACTTCATTATTTATAGAAATTAAAAGATTTTAAATGTGAGATTAAACTGATTAAAAGAATCTAAGGTTTGAGAGGCTATCAAGTCTCTTATAACAAAATCAATGTTATTATAAATGTGCTTAATAAGTTAAAAAATAATCCCACAAATTCTATGGAGATTAAGTTTGGTCTTATAGACCCATTTGGTTTCAGTACACGTTTAATTTCAATATTGTCTTATATACTCACTTAGTTCTAATGGGTTATTAAATTGATCATCAATATTATATATATATATATATATATATATATATATATATATTTATTTATTTATTTATTTTGATATGTTGAGTTTTAACTACACATTTTATATGCAACTTTATGTGCACTGATGAAAAATAGGATTTGACATTGGTTCCTAGGAAAATAAAAACTCATAATAATGTGGTGATATCTTTTAAAATGTTTGTACAATTCTAAATAACACTATATAAAGGTAAAAGATTCATTAAGTCATTGTCTTAAGGCACTAATAAAAAATGACGTTTTTAACTCGTATATTATGACTCGGTTTTTATGGAACAGAAGCATATCAAAACGTGGTGGCAGTCTCGTAATTTTAATAGCATTATATGCCTCGGTTGTTAAGCAACCGGTGTCTAAAGAAAATACTGGTTCGGTTGCTAGGGTGAACCGAGACATAACCCTCACATAGCAAAGATACGGCCTCGGTTGGCAGATGGACCCGAGGCATATTGGGCTTGGACTGTGGGGCTTAAATCGAGAAAGCAAAAATATTTCCCCAAAAACCTAGCACCTCTCCTCTTCTCCTCCTTTTCTCTTGTAATGTGCGACGACCTCCTCTTCTCATGTGATGTGCGACGACGGTGGATGCGGTGAGGACGCAGTGACGAGGACGTGACGGCGACGAGGACGCGGCGATGAGAACACAATAGCGACGAGGACGCAGCAGTGACGGAGGGCAGATCTGCGCACATGGAGGGGCGGAGGGCAGATCTGCGCGCATGGAGTGGTGGAGGGCAGATCTGTGACGGGCGGAGAACCACCCGAGGATGGAGGATTCGTGGAAGGAGGGGGAGTAGAGGAAGTCAGTGACGGTGGCGAGGAGGGTGGGGACGGCGGAGGATATGAACACATCGACCTGATCTGGAGACTTGGAGGTGGCTCTTGAAGTGGTTCATGGTGGATGCTGGCAAGCTTCGTGGGGGAGATGGTGGTGGTCGGAGATGCTTCTGTCGACGGTTTAGGTGGCGCGAAGAAGCTGAACTGCATGGATAAGTGGCCTCTGACCACACCGTTGGGTGAAGGACAGAGAAACCCTGGCTTTCTGTTTCACCATGTGCGAAGAGGAAGAAGTTTTGAAGAAGCTCATGATTTGGGTATGCCCTTTGCTGTGTGACACACATTTTGCTTCTCTGGATTTGGATATGGAGGTGTTGTTGATTGAGTATGGACCGCTATTTTCCCTTATTGCAGTAACAAAACTTGACATGTCCATCAAACATCACAAGGAGGTGTTGCTTCATCTATGCTTCTAAGTTTCTTCTCATTAGTTGTTGCTATTATCACTTTGGTTTTGTGGGTTGTAATTTTGACATTGGTTGTTTGTATGTATGTTGTTCCTCGAAGAAGCTCATGATGTTTGCTGCTTCTCTAGATAGAATTTTGACATTGGTTGTTGTAATATTGTGTCTTGATTGATTCCTGTTATGGTTTTCTTGTTTGTTTTAGATTCTTAAGCTGAAATTGGGAAATCTTGAGTTTGTTTGGCATGACAAAATGAATGAACCTGAGTCTAAAGTCTGAAAAAATAAAAAAATAAAATGCTATTGCCTCGGTTATCTAAGAATCGAGGCATATTCCTGTCTCGTTTTATCTCGGTCTATAACCGAGGCATAAAGCTTAACCTTTTTACCTCGCCCACATATGTCTCGGTTGTAGAACCGATGCCTATAAACATAAACAATCGGTGCCTTTTCTCTTTATTGTACTAGTAAGGTTTTGGGTAGAGAGTGATGTCAATCCCTTATGTGGTTGGGCTCAGATCTCATTGGTGGTTGTATCTCCCCGGTGAACCTCCTTCTTGATAGACCCTATAATTCTATGAGTATAGACTTTGGTATTTTAAAAATAATCTAAGCTTATAGTCTGACCCAGCACAGGTTGGTGGGTTAAACGAGTTAACTCACTGGCTCACTTAATTACATTTTTTTTCAAATCTAAAACAAATAACAATTTTTTGTAATTCAAATCTAAATAAATTTCACTCTAAATGATGTTAAACTCCAAAAAGACAATTCAAAACAAAAAAAAAATACCATATAATCCAAAAACAAGCACAACAAGCGAATAAATAAGTTTCTAAAATTGATCATTTTTGTGTCACTTATTCATTTATAACATTAGAATCCATAATATTTTTCTCTCTTGAAACATCTTTTTCTTTATCTCCATCTACAACACAATAAAAAAAATGTTAACTAATAATATTGAAACACAAAATAATAAATAATTAAATTTAATTAGGTTGGTTGGTGAGTCAACCCGACTCACCACGGGTTCAACCCGAATGAGTCGAGTTCTAAGTGGGCCGAGTTGAAAATTGGTCCATATCAAAAAATGACATTTTTTCAAACTGCATTCCAGCTCGAACCCGTGGTGGGTCGGGTTGGCTCGCGGGTTCTAACCTATTTTGACAGCATTACTTATAATGACACGGTGACATTTTTTAAGATATTTACACAACTTAAGGCTTTTTTTCTTTAAATAACCGAAGCTTATAATTGTGTAAATATTTTTATAAATGTCACAAGCATTTTTAAAAGGTTTTAACTAGATGTTAAAGCATAAGTTTTAGTTATAGGTTAAACTGAAACTTGTACCTATCTCCATAATTTATGAATTTTTATAATTCGTGAAAGATCTTGCATATATATGATTCAATTGTAGAATGAGAGTATCGTAACAAAAAACTAGTGCCAAAACTCTTCGTTACACTAGTAGTGTGAACTTTTCACAATAGAAACAATTAAAATTTCTCATTTTTAGTATGTTATTACATCCTCTCTCTATATTGACAACACCATAATTATTTCAATCACTTTTATGATCTAATTATTCTAAATTGTTCTCTTTTTGTTTGAAATTTTCTTCTCTCTTCCTTTTGTTATTATATCCTTTGTCTCTAGTTTTCTCTTCTGGTATTGAAATTGTTACAACCTTATCTGATGCATTTTAATTATTTTGGAGATTCACTTGATTTTTCAATACTTCTTCATTTACTTTACCTTAATGTTACTCTATAACTCTATTATTATCATGTCTAGGTTATGAAATTCAATTATTTTAATTACCACACAAGCAAAATTCCTTATATTCTCTAAGAATTTTAGATATTACTATAATTATCATTTGGCCAAGCTCGTAAGGCTTGACCTTGACCCACATGACTAAAGAAAAAAAAAACAGTATAAGTTCATAAGACCAAAATAACACCAAAAATTCTATGGGTTAGGGTTAATCCATGAGTCAACCTAGGTTAGTTTATCTATGATCAAGATAGACAAGGTTGGATTGTACCTGGGTTAACTCGACTTATCCTCGATGTAGTCGACTCTACTAGACCCTTTGGGGCTTGACGTCGAGTCGACTCTTGTGTCGAATTGATTTGGTTTGACCTTTACCTCGAACAACTTAACTCGACTTTTGCCCTATGTTGACTTGGCTCAAACTTTAGTATCTCTCAACTTTTGGTCTAGGTTGGCTCGTCCCAACCTTCAGCTTGAGTAAGTTCATCTTGACCTTTGACTCGAGTCATCCAGTCTCAACTTTCAATCCGAGTAATCCATCTTAAACTTTGACCCAGACCAATTAGATAATCTCAAATAAAACTTTAATCTAGACAAAATCGAGTTGACCTTCAAGCTAGAACGACTTGGCTTGACCTCTTACGTAGATTGAATTGAAGGTGTTAATTAATTGAAGTTTTATGATAGAATCGATACTACTTTAGCCTTCAGCCTAACCCACTTTAAGAAGGTGCTTTGGGAGTTGAAATTATTTTTTAACCCACTTATATGGTGATCCTATAAAATAAAACTTAATCAGATAGGACTGACCCATACACCATGAATCAAATTAACATATCTATATATTATTTTATTATTTAGAATATCTTTTTGGTACACCTTTGAGACAAATAACACATGAAAAATATTGTTGTTTAGATTCAAAATTAAACATTTCATATTCTTTTCGTAGATATTAAAATTTTGATTTCGAAGCTTTTTCCTACTCTTTGTAAGACACCTCCAATGAATATTTTTTAAGTTGTTTTAGTATTTTATATTTCTCCAAAAGTGTATTAGTTTACTTTTTGGTGGATATGAGAATGTCAATTGATTTTTTTTAGTTGTGTATTCATTGGTGGATAAGTATTTTACATTTTTTATTCTAATGTTTATGTTATGTATTTTCTAAATTATATCTATGTATGAGCGATAATAAATTTGGAAAGAATCTGGATTGAGAGGAATATGGAAACAATATGGAAGGGACTATTACTTCTAAAACAATTTTATAGATGTGGTATGGATAATATATTTAACAAAAACAATGATTGAAGAATGGTGACAACATGGCATCCATGTTTCATCGCCATTGGTGTGAAGAAAGTTCATGTCATAATACTTATCCACCACTGCCTTCCCTTCCCTGTATGTCAATTTGGTGTTAAGTTCATGAGGTTTCAGAAAGTCAAGAGATGCTTTGCTGATGATGATTCGAGGCTAAAGAAAAACATCAAACATTGAAAGAAAAATATATTCTTGGAAATTGTAGTAAGTTGGAGTAAAAATAAAAAAAGTTATAAGATTCATAAATCTACTGTTTTAAAGTTTTGAATTAAAAATGATGTTCATGAATTGAATTTGTATCTCTCTATCTTATATGCTATCAACCTGGAAAAGATATCATAATATACAAACCAAGGTTAACTTCCAAGCATATTTCAGGTCTGTTAACGAGTCTAGATTTTAACAATGCCCCAGGTACCTATATAATGAATGAAATGCTATTCTTGTACAACTCCACTCACCAATCATACAATAACACCACAAACATCCGGGGAGACATGTCAGACAGAATGGCCAAATTGGCAAAACAAGAATACATTTATAGCACGTTAAAACACTTAATATATCCAACTGAACAAAAGTTATCTACAAGCATGAGACAAAATCTCTACGTGGAAAAGCCACTTCTTTTTTCTATTCCATTCAATCTGGCGTATCTGTGGGCTTAACATTCACAAGTACAATACATGTGAACTTGTCAAGTAGGTTTCAAATCCAAGGCCCCATTGAAACTAGGACCACTGTTCCATCCATTACTGCATGTCATATAAGTATAGATACTTCACTTCAAGGGCCAAGTCATAACTTCAAGAGCGAGGTCATCGTAATAGATTACTTGTCATGGGGTATACAACATTGAAGTAAAAAAACTTTCAGCAAAATTTTTACGGACTAAATTCAGTAAAGATGAGGAAAGTTTAATGATTAGACCTTATATTAAGGAAAAAATAACCATGAAGCATAACATCAATATTATGTTTTTAAGACGTTCTACTAAATAATACCAACTTGAAAATAGCATCAAACTCCTTGTTTGGCATAAAAACTTGGACAGGATTCAACCTGGTCAAACAAGGTCAAACAAGAGCAATATAATATCTAGCTTTGGATTATGAATGAAATCACAGCTCATCAAAAACTGAAAACAGACAGTTTTAATGTAGAAGTCATGTTAAATTTGAAAACCATATTTTATGCACATTAGTGAAACCCATGTCATCCGATACTAATTCGCCTCTAAATGGCAATTCTGTAAACATGCAGATAAGGGCCAAAAATAAGACTTCCAGCCTTCCAGAAGCACATCAACTACTAGCATGAAAATGCACACAAGCTGAACATTTTGCATACTGGGAATATCTTTGAATGAAACTGTTGTACTGTAACACATGCATGTTTTTCTTGAGATAGTCATGCATATAGTAAAATTCGTGAACATATAAAACCTACCAAATTGTGCCACAAACTGAATACAAATTAAATAAATAAAAAATCACTATCTCTTGATTATAGTGATGACAGAGATGTTACACCAGCAAGTCAAATTTCAGTAGAAGCCTGGAATATATATATATATATATATATATATATATATATATATATATATATATAGCTGTTATATTAGTGCAGCACTGGGAAAACCCCTTCCTACTACAAGGGACCGCTGCGGGAGAGCTGTTTAGTTTAGAAGCCGAAGCATACCAAATTGCAGGCTGCATAGCGTCTATAGCAACACTGTAGATTCCAAAAAATCCCTCTGAACAGAGACATACCTGCCTACTACAGGGTCGGCTGTGGAAGAGTTGTTTAGTATAGCAGACCAAATTGCAGGCTGTATAGCATCTATAGCAATACTACGTGTAGATTCCAAAAAATCCCTCTGAACAGAGACATTAGGGATTTTTTTGAATTTTAATTTTCAAAACTGAAATTTAAACATGTAACAGTAGTGAAAAACAAAAAAGATGACTATTTAGAAGAAAATTATTGATAATTACTATCTAGAAAACGTGTATGACTATGGTACGAATTTGCTTCTGTGTTGTTTAAGAGACCTGTGACTTTTAATTTTCTTATTGTTAATTATGAAGGATATCAATTTTGAGTAAGTTTTATCATTTTTTACAATATATACACATAAACTTTGAACAAAATTATCCAACTATCCACTGTCAGCTATAGTGTTTTTGGAGCTTACCACTACAACTCACCCAATCTGATATAAGAGGGGGACATGCTTTCCATAAGCACATTACTCCAATTTCTTGTCAAATAATGAAGAGTTCCAACTTTATGCATAAAAGTTAAGGAGACGTGAAAACAAAACATGTTGGCAATCACTAGTAGCAATTAAAATCCCAAAAAAATAGTCAATATAACGAAACAGGATGTTTTGTTTGATACCTTTTTTATGTATTAATTTTTTCATTAGATGTTCAAAGTATACACAGACCTATAACAGCAAAATAAATCAATCCAAGAATACGGGCATGGGCAAGGTTTTAAAGTGCAGTCATGATTGAAATGGTGGAAAATCGTAGACAAATGAGACAGATGTGTCCACGTACTTTTCTAAACACTTAAGCACGAGCAACTTCAACACAAGAAAAAACTAAATTTGCCAAGAAATCAACAAAAGATTTGAATAGTTATATTTGAAATCATCTATCAATGTTAAACCTCTATTGGCATAGTTGATTTATGGGTTGCCTCATAGTTAGCCACTTGTTCAAGTGTGTTAAACAATACAATCATTGTTTAAGCCTTTTACTCAATCAATACTTCAAATACTTCAGATAGTTAAAGATAGATCTAAAAGCGGCATAACGGTTTATCATCTTCCACCTTATTCTGCTAATCATCTTTAAGGAATATTCATTAGCATAATACCAATTAAGGACCTTGAAACTGAAAATATCGAAGGAACAGATAACTGCACAAGAAAATCGTCGACAGAATATGTAACCAAGGCAAGATATGCAAAATGAGAATAGAATTTGGCAAAATAGGGGAAAAAAGTTATTGAGTGGAAAAAAGGGCACAAGGTAAAACAGTTTCTAGCTTAGTATCTTAAGCCGCAAAATACAACTTTCCTAAATGTTGAGGGTATTTGAAAAGGTACCTATCTCCACAAAGCAATGGTGGAAGGAATATACAAGTTAAGAGGTTAAAAACTAACCACAACCAACCCTACTGTACCAACTGCACCCTAAATGGAAATGTGTGACTCGTGCCTAACATTACCAAGTACCAACCAATGAGGCCAATGGGTCCACTGGGGAAAGTATGGTTACCCAAAAGCCACCAACCAACGATACGTACAGAAGGAGAAACACATTTGAGCTGTGACAAAATTATCTCAGACCTGAACAGATTCCTCATTGTCCTTGGTAGAAACGGGATCGTGATCCTCCCCCTGTTGTTCTTCTTGCTCTTTCTTCAACATGACGTCGCAGAAAAACTGGGTCAAAACGGCCTCGTATCCAGGCATTTTGGCGTAGCCAGGGAAATAATTGATATCAATGATGAGATATCGATTGCCATATCGAGCGTCCCTTATGACGTCGAAATTGAAGAGGTTCAACTTAAGGGCCCGCCTGAGGCCCCTAGCGATGTCGACGACAAAGGCATTTGGGGGCATCTCGGTGTCCTCCAAATGCATCAGCCGGTAATAGCCATCGCTGTCGTTTTCAACGTCGTGGTTAGCCAGGTTGGAGACCTGCGAAAACGACAGAAGGTTCTCCGAAACGCCCACCGTCTTCTCCTCCGACACATCGGGTAGGGACTTGCGCTTCACGCACCGCACGTGCTCGCCCACCACGTAAACCTTGAAGATCACGCCGCCGTGGTTGACAAACTCCTGCAGCACGATCGGGGGCTTCAGCTTATCGAGCGCGTCGCGCGTGAACACAAGCGCCATCTTGTGCGACTTGGCACTGCCGTCGGCCACAAGCGGCTTCGCAATCACCGGAAACTTGAGGCTATCCCCGGCCTGGGGGTCCATTAGCGTGGCCTTGTCGTATATCACAATCTGTTTTGGGATCCCAAAGGTCTCGGTTCGGTCCTGGATTCGGAGCTCCGACACGACCTGCAGCATCGAGATTCGGTTGTGGAGGCGCTCGATCGCTTCGGGCGCGTCGAGGATAACCGCATTTGGGAAGCGAGACTGGAATTCTCGAAGTTGGCGTTTCCAATCGTCGCCGTAGAGCTTGTGGAGGACGCAATCGAAGGGGCCCTGATCCGCGAGGGGCTTGTCCGAGTCCACACGAACGAGTTCGATCCCTCGCGATTTCGCTAGACTCACCAATGAGTCGCGGATAAAGCTGTTCTGCTTCTTCGGTGCCAGCGCATACCCTATCACGCCGCCGAATGTCTTCTCCGCCATTGATGTTCGCTCTGCGTGCCGCGCGCTGAATCACATTCCCGGGGAGAAACCCTAATTTGGAGGGCCTGGGTTTTGTTGGTCGGGAAGAGAATTTTGCAGAGGGAAAAAACGAACGGAACGGATGAGAGAAGGAGAGAAAAGAGAAAAGAGAAACGGAGAGAGAGAAAGGATGGTAACCGGATGGGGATATATATAGCTTAGACTAGGGTTGGTGAGGATGAAGGGGGAATGATAGGGTGACTGGGGTTTGAGGGAGAAGGTGTGACGTGGCATATTCTGGGGATTGGGTTGCGGGATGGCGCCGCTTTATTGCAGCGCGTGTGCAAATGTGGTGATACTGAGAATGGGAAAGTCAAAACGTGATAAGATTGGATGGGTGTTTGGGCAATTTACAATAACGATTCCCCACTCCACCCTAAGACCTTCTTTTGACCTTTTAGTCTTTCTCTTTTCAATTTCAATCCCATCTACACCTTCTTTATTAAATAGCATATGAAGGAGTAAGGCAAAAAATAAACACCCCCAACAAAACCTTACACTTTTTTAACCATGGATTGCATCACACTTCCCAAATCCATCTGTATATTTCATCCATTTATATATATTTAAAATTCATAATTAAATATTATTATCTATTAAGGAAAAATAATCAAAGCTTAAAATACTGCATTTAATGCAAGTATTTCATCTACTTTTTCTATCAGATTATAAGTATTAGGTTATGCACTACGGAAAAACATAAACAGTTTATCGTATAAATTGTTTAAAAGGCATGATTGATATTTTTTACATTAAAATTATTATTTTAACATTAATTTATCATTAAAATTCTTTTTCAGGCATGTAATGAAAGATTAGTTATTTAAATAAAATTATAATCCACGAGTTTCTATTTAATGTATTATGCAACAACGATCGTTGGAGTATGGTTATGAAAGAATACTTTTTGTTATGTATGCAGTTTTTGTGTGTCTTTTTTTCTATAAAGTGAAAAGGAAAGAGAAAAGTAATGAAAAGTGTATTTATTTGAAGAGAGATGAATGAAATGTTTATAAGTAATTTGATTGATACAATAAAAAAATTATAAATTGATATATTTATTATACTAATATAATAAAATATGAAAAAGAAATATTTGAATACCTATCATTTATATCAAGTTAAAAGTCTCTTCCATCTCACTATTAATATATGTGATTTTATTAAATAATCTTATATAAAAGATTATTTAAAATGTAAAGTAAGATAAAAATAAAATTCACTATAAACCTTTAATAAAAATTATATTTCATAACAAAAAAAAATTATTTTATTTACTATTTTAGTTATTTATTTTTTTCAAACAATTATCAAGGTCTTTCTTTGCTACCGTTTTTTCTTGTATTTAAACATGTTTTGAAGCTTCGAGATATATTAAAAACTCCTAACTTAATATGTGTTTAAGCATACTTTGAAGCTTCAAGACATATTAAAAACTCCTTACTTAACATTGAATTGAATATGTGTAGCATCTTTTGCAACACCTTTAAAACAAGGCAATGTTTTACATAGGTGTCTTTTGTTCATCTTTTGATCAAAGTCAAGGCTTGAGATAATTGACTGACTTTGTAGTAGTGATAAAAAAAATTCTCATTAACATTGACTACTTAATCTTAGTCTCAGTAATAAAAAAACAAACTAGTATAAAAATTCTCATATTTCTTTAATTAATTGATTTATAATTAAAATATATATGATATTTAAAAATAGATTTTAAAATCCCAATTGAATCGTGATTTATTTTTGTAACATTGTTTGATAAAGTTGTAAATTTGGGTTTGGCAAAAGGAATGGGAAAGGAAAATACATGAATTTGAAACGTGAGGAGGTAGCCATGGTGGTTGAGGTGCGGGTCCAATTGGTGGTTGTGGTTGAAGCAGGTCCAAAAAGGGTTAAAACATAACAATGATCTTTTTGATAAAATTTGGAGCGTAACAACAATAATATTCTTTGTCAAAGTTCATCATTTTGTTGTTGACCTTGCCCACAAACTATTTCTAGTTTTGGAGATCGATAACTTCTGGAAGCATCATCATGTTGAGTGAATTCTAGCAATTTCAATGCAAGACGAATTTGGAGAGATATTGTACAAAGCATGTTTATAGACTCAGTGGTTTGGAAGATGGAGGAGCACCTTTCTTATACTTCCATAAATATTGTTGCTCAACACACCTTTATCAAATATTTTTTTAAATATTTCATACTTATTATTAAAATATATAGAAAAAAAAGTTTATATATTAGGCATGGTTTTAAAATATACACTGCAATATTTATAATTATTCAATGTGGTTCTTTCAAAATTAAAATTATTTAAATATTAATGATTTTATTTGTGTCAAAAGATACATTGAATGAATTTGTTCTTTTCTATATTGATAATGAACTTTTAAAAAGTTAATTACAAAATTTAATTCATAATATTTTAAGTAATAAAAATAAGATGGGATCTCATAAATTATATAAATTAAATATTATATTAAAAAAATGTAAAATTTATCATTTTCATCCATTGCATTATCAAAATAAACACATTTAGAAAGTTCTCCTAGTGCGAAATTTTTTTTATAAAAAATATTTTCTACATCGATATAAGTTCTATCCCACAAAATTTTGTATATAAAAGTAACTTTTTTTATATAAGTTATAGTATCAACCGGTAAAGAAAATGTCGTAGATTAAAAACAACGTCACATTCTATGTCAGTTAAGATTGAAGATGGGATCTGATAAATTATATAAATTAAATACTAAATTAAAAAAATTAAATTTATCATTTTCATCCAATGCATTATCAAAATAAGCACATTTAGGATGTTATCTCACCTGTTTGAATATTTTTATATAAAAAATATTTTCTACATCGGTATAGAAGGTCTATTTAGGAGATAAAATTTTGTATACAAAAGTCATTTTTTCTGCAAGTTATAGTGTCAACTAGTAAAGTGTTGTGGCTTTAAAAAAAATCACATTATATGTCAGTTAAGATCGAAACTGACAAAGAATGTGACACTTTCTATACCGATTTTAAATAAGGTGTTAATACACTTTCTTTTTTTCTATTTTCAAATGTCTCTAATAAATATCGGTAACCTCTTCACCTTTATTCCCAACAAATGGAATGAGAGTAGGGTTAATAAATCCATATATATGTATAGGTGTCAGGGAGATAGTCGATACCATTGCAACAAGTTGTTCTAAAATTTCCAGTTGTGACGGTTATGGTAGCGATTAATTCACATCTTCCTACCCTTGTGCTACAACTTGTTATACATATTTAAAGACTTTAATAACATTAATATACACCAATAAGAAATAGAAAATGCATAATTAAAACAACTAAAGACAATTACCTCCTTTATAATTACTTTTGCTAATCTTACTAGCCAAAGGATAAAATGTACAAGGCCTTGTTCCATTGTCTCAACCTCCTGAGTGGACAAAAGGACTCAAGCAGCAGCACCTCAAATGTCTACAACCACCACCTTCATCATATCATCTATAATGGTTTCATGGTGTATGATTAACCTTGATGTATACATTTTACTCAGGATAACCAAATAATATTTGTAAAATAAATAAAACAATATAATTCACCAAACAAGTACATGTCAAACAATATAGCTCACCACTTGAATCCCAAACCCTCTTAAAGAAAATGAAAAAAAAAAGTAATTTAACAGAAAAGGAATTAAAAGCAAACTTGTTAAGAAGAAAGTGTGAGCACTACCATAGAGGTTAACTGACTCTAGTTGTGGAAGGTAGGACAAACGAAGACTTTTCACAATAATCCAAGTTGCCAACACCCAACTTGCCACAATTGTCATTTCTACCCTAATGCAAGAATAATGGTGTCAGAAACTCTAAATTCAAAGCTTAATGGCGACTTTGAAAAAAAACTTTGATGCATTCATCACTAATTTAGAGAAGTTATAGTTATCAATCACATAAGAAACAATTAGGCGTGAGATTTGAAGAAAGTGAAAGGTGATTTAAAAGAACCAAATAGGACAACAAAAAGAAATACTAGTGGGAAGCTTCTACTGTAGCGACAACAACAACAACCCTATAAAACAACGTCGAAGGAAGTAACATAGCAGACGACAACTTCACGTACCAAGAAAGTCAGAGAGAATATTTATAAAGAAGAAATTTGTGTTGAAAATTAATAGTGGGGCATGAAGTGAGGTAATGTCAAATTAAACATACTATACTTGTTACAAGATCAAATCGGTATAGTATCTGTTTTTAAAATTTTAAAAAAAAAAAAAATATATATATATATATATATATATATATATATATATATATATAAGATAAGTTTTTATTTTTGTTTTATCTTCAGTCGATATAGAAAGTTTTGGAATATTTACAGTTATGTCACCACACCACATTTTATATCGATTATAGGTTCGATTGATTTAGAAAATCTTGTATCACTTATAAAATTATCATTGTCTCACATTTTATAATGGTATAATATATAGTTATAAAAAGTTTTTTTTACTAATATCTATAAAAATATGATTTACTTGGAAATTTGATATTGGAAAATAAATGTTTTTTGAACATACTAACACCAAATTTTGAAAATTTGTGACACATATGTCATTAATATAATATAAGATGTTTAATATAGTTTATACAGAATAAATTATCTTTGTATTTGCTTTAGTCGATCGGTTCAACGGTAAACTTTTAGTTAATATTTTTTAAAATAGTTAATTTAGTATTAAAATTATCTAGAACACGTTGAATATGGTTTTCTTCCTTTTTCTTTTACAAGCCACATTGTAAACTAATTATAGTATTTTCATGGTTGTGCTTAAATCATTGTGTTTCTAAAGTCTCACCAGCTATTACCCCACAAACTTTTTTGAAATTTGGATTCTTCTTGACACGAGAAACACGTGCTCTTGCAGCAGCAATAATTTTGCTCTGATTAAGATTTGTGTTTTGATAATGTAGTCTCTTTTTCTTTTGAATAAGACCCATGTTTTATAAAAATATAAAAGAATTATTTTTTATTTAGTATAGTATTTTTTAATCTATAGGATATTTTTTTATTTAATATTACAAGTATAATAAATAGTCTACATATTGGAGTAATTAGAACAATATGCTATTAGGACAAGGTGTCTCTAAAACATGCAAGTAAACAATAACTTTCACATAGTTACCTCACAAAAATTAAAGGTATATGGAACAAAATAAGACATTGCAGAAGTTAGAGATAAAATGTAGTAATAACATCAAATTCAAACAGTGTTCCCTGTGCAAATAAATTATTAACATTACATACGTGGTATCAAACTGACTGTGGCAACCGAAATTGCGACGCTGACCAATTTAAATTATGTTTAAATATACAAATTAAATGTGCTTTTAATCTCCTTAATATTGCAAATATTAAATTTCGGTATTGATTAAGTGAATTAGATCTTTTGATTATTTTAATTATGGGACAAAGGTATCATACTAACTAGATGGTGATTATAAACAATGTTTCTCTTATATTTGGTCGTATGCCGAGTTAATTGTTGTACTTAGACACAGGAAGATCGGTCTTCTTTTGTGTTCGATCTAATGCTCTGAGTTGTCTGTTGTAACTTGATATCTCCATTATTGTGTTAATGTTTTGTCCTAAATGTCTTCTAATGAATGTTATTTGTGAGATTTTATTGTTGTTACTATCAAGTAACTTGGATTTTAGTGTGCCACATTTGTGGTATTACTTATAATCTAGTAATTTGGTTGCCACATTTAGGGTCTTATGTTGAAAGAAATAAATGATTCGGAAAGGACGATTAAGGCGTGCATATTTTTAAACTATAAGAGATGAGTACACGTAATTGTTCAAACATGATAATTGCATGGTGTTTCGAGGTTCCTTCCGATCTCTTCTATCTTATAGGCTTATTCTGAAGAGAATGTGTCACGTCAACCTGGTAGCGTAATGGGTTCTTATTTCTTTTGGGTTTGTTGGTGATAACGGCTCCGTGAGAATCAACATTGGATTTCAATGTTTCCCATCACTTATAAGAATGACGCGTTACCTGTAACATTAGCAATTATTCAAAGTATAGATAAATTTAGTTGTTTTATTCTTGTCGGTATAACTTGCAACATTTGTAGCAATTTACTTCTATGATGATTTACTGGTATTCCTTTGTGGCCAAGCTCCTCCTATATAGTCCAAGCTTGAAGGTCGAGGTCATCCTCTATGGGCCGAGCTTTGCGACTGAGGTCATCCTCTGGAGGTCGAGCTTCGTGGTCAAGGTCATCCTCTGCAGTCTGAGCTTTAAGGTCAACTTCATCTTCTAAAGGTTGAGCTTTGAGGTAGAGTTCATCCTCTACAGGCCAAGCTCTTAAGTCGAGTTCATCCTATACATCTACATCATCAACGAGCATATAAAAGACGAGCACTTTTAAACTGCAAGGAATAGCGGGATGATGGTCTCAACGTTTTCAATCTCTTCTCCATCATAAAGAGGTCTCGTGTTGGCAAGTTCTGTGAGCTTTGTGAATGAGTCCCTAACATAGTTAGGGGAGTGCAGCTAAGAGTATCAAGTTCTGAAGGTTAGCTTGTCGTTGTGCAGGGCCTTAATCATTGCATGCGCAATTCATGTTCTTGTATAAGCATTTGTGTTTGTTGTTGTATGGTCATCGTTGGGTAGTTATGTGTGGTGACCATGGGAGTGTGAGGTCGAGGAAGCATTTTACGGGGAAAGATCCTAACGTGAACCACTACCATAGATTCTTAAAATGAAATAATTATTTAAAATCAGATAAGGCCTATGGTCTCAGGTGTCTGAAGAACCATTGTCAAAAGCCCAGTCTTATTTATTTTCGGTTTGGTGCTTCAGTTTTTTTTAACCAACGCAAAATGTGGACCTTTTTTACTTTGCTTAAGAATAGAGGTCAAAAACTCTCTGTTTTTTACCTCTTCTTAATATGCATCGGTTGTACCGTTATCGATTGTTAAAAATAACTATTACCGTATCTCTTCCCCACACTAGTAAAGAATCAATTAGACTCTAAATTAGTCACTAACATTAGCTACCAATGTTTTGGCTACGAAAAGAATTGATCACTAAACCTTGATAAATAATGTTAGTGACTAATTTAGAGCTTAATTAGTTATTAATTATAATCTTTTATTCATAATATTGACTACCAATAATTTTTCTAAATTTACCATCTAAATTAGTCATTACACTAATTAATTTTTTTTGTCTCGATTACTATTTAAAGATTTATTTCAGTTTTTAATAAATATCATAGGACAGGAGTAAAATATAAATAAAATGTTAATTTCTAAAAATATAATTAAAACAAAATAAAAGATATATGGAATGAGGATGAATTCCGAAATCTTTTATGCATATATATTTTTTAAAATATATACAATTCACACTTTTTCATGTTTTTCCGTGGAAAATTATCATGTTAATAAACTAGTTAATTTGACTTTGATTTAGATAAAGTATTATATATGCTTAAATATTTTTCCTCTTTGTAATTTTATATCTTAATGAAATTTAAAATATTAGTTATAAAAAAATTTATAAAAATATTTAAGATGAAGTTTTTTGAAAAAGACAAATGTAACAATAAAAACAAATAATATTGCTAACTGTTATTTATTAAAAGAAAGAAAGGTAAAATAGTAGTAATTATATATGTAATATAAAATTCAAAATTTAAAATTAAATATCGTATGATGATTGTAGAGTAATAGTAAAAGCTACAAAACACAAGTATATATTTTTAACAGTTAATTGACAATTTATTTAATCTACAATTTTCAATAATTAATACCATACTTTCTTTTGTATGAAAGTATAAGGCTGCCACAATGAAGCATGGTTGATCATAAAATGGTCAAATTTCGTTTTGAAGAAGATCAAATGCAGCTAATGGATAAACATCATAATAAAAAATGTAATTTTATGATGATAAGTTTTGGATTTCAAAATGAAATAGCATAAGAATGGTAAGAAACAAAATTTATATTTCAAGAAAAATAGTGATATTTTTGACAATATTTTTTTAACAACATTTTAACATTATTTACGTGTCATTTTATGATTGATCCAAAATCACTTCACACTCAACAATAATAATCATAAACATTAACATGGACCAATAATAAAATGACATGTAAATGATGTTAAAATATTATTAAAAAAATATTGTCAAATTATTATTATCCTATTTCTAATTCAACCAAAAGTTGCATTGCAGTTGAACTTGCATTCAATGCAGAAAAGGCTTGGAACATTTTGACTGTTACAGAACCTTTGTTGAAGCAGGTATGAAGTTTATTATAGGGCATTTTCTTTCTGCACCTCATTATTTTCTTTCTGGGCCCCGTTACATTTTGAATTTATTTTCTGCAACACAATAAACAATTCCTAATTTTATTTTATTTTTCCTGAAATAAAAAATACTGTTTTCGAGGGTTTTGATGGAGTGAGAAGAATTTGATGAGATGAGGAAGCAATAGCCTTATTATATTTGAAAGACAACCAAAACTATGATTGTCCTTTTCATTGGCATCAAGCTAAAGATGGAATGAATTATTGAACCAAAATTTAAAAAAAAAATAAATAAACAAATTAATTCAATTTCACTTAGAAAACCTTCAAAATTTACATTTAAAAATTTATGTTTGGAGTTACGGCTTATATTTTGATGTGTTTTAGAGGTTTTGTTTAAAATTTTACTTGGGCAACGTTTGACCTGTTTTTTTCTTTTTCTTCTTAAAATTTAATTCGAAGCTGTACTTCGAAATAAAAGCTTAACCAAATAAATAAATAAATAAAATTTATCAGACAGTTTTTTTACTTTTTTTAGTTTAAAAGTTTATTTTAAATTAAAAATTGTTTGGTAATATTTATTTTAGAAGTTATAAAATAAATACTTATCTTTTCCAAGATTTAATCAAATAATAATCATGTATCTTCTAATTTTTTAAAAGACACTCCAATCTTTTTTCTAATAAAATAGCATTTTTTTATAGTTTTATTAAAATCCCATATCCTCTACATATTTTACTAAAAATTATATATAGATTAAAAATTACGAAACTTTAAAAATTCAAGTTTTAAAATATAAAAGTTAAACATTATTTTATTAATAAAAAATTAATTCTTTAATTATTTGAAATTACACGAACTTTTGAACAACATCCATATTTTTTTATAATTTTAAAATCGTTGTTTTTATCTCTTATATATTAAGAAAATATCACTTTTATTCTTTATTTTATATATACTTATACTTATATTTTTATCACAATATTTATATTTGTATTAAAATAATATTTGAATATAATAAGTTAATAAATTTAATTATACATTTATAACTATTTTTATTTATTTTTACATTAAAACCATATTTTTACCAAAATAGAATTTTTATAATTTTATAAGACATTTATAATTTAGTCACAATATACTTTCTAGAAACTGTTAAAATGTAACAATTAAGTCATTTAACGCTTTTTATAAAAAAAATAACATTTATATTCTAAGACATCACCTTTTAGTTTTTCATTCAAGTGTTTTTAGTTAATATGTTGTTTTAATAAAATAAGAGGTAAAGTACTAAAAATGTGGGTCTCTTTTAAAACTAAGACATCAACTTGTGTGTGGGCATGTGCGTGGGTGTGGGTGGGTGGGTGCATGTGGGCATGTGTGCGTGCGTGTGTGTGTGATATTTCGAACAATTACAATTTATTTTTCTTTTTAAGACTTTTTTCGTTTAGACTCATTCCCTAAGAATTTCTGAATTTTACCAATTCAATCTTCTTGTCTGTGAACTAAAAACAAGGCTATGCTTTTTCTTTACTCAGAAAGGCCTTAATACCAATTTCAAGTTCCACCAAACAAGTTTTTTTGAAATAAAAATGAAACATATTTTTTTCCATAAATTTCTATTATTTCTATAAGATTAGATAGAATCTTATAGAAATAATAGAAATTTACATTCAATTATGTCTTCACATATCAAATAGTTTCTTTTCATATCAATGTGTACGACATTTTTCCAGCAATTAATATATGTGAGACAAAAACTTTCATTTACAGTTTTTTCTTTAGTATTTCATTTTTTTTAATAAATACTATATAATAAAAAGAAAAAATTGTAAATGAAATAGAAATTTATATATATATATATATATATATATATATATATATATATATATATATATATATATGCTCAAATGGTTAATGTGATCATTGCCAACAAAAAAACAAACACACAAACAAATAAAGGCTTAATTACCTACTTAGTCCCCATGTTCGGAGGTAATTTGCTGTTTAGTACCCGGTTTTAAAAATGTAGGCATTTGATACCTATGTTTTGAAATTTGTATCAATTGAATCCTACCCACTTAACGCCGTTATAAATCTAACGTTTTTCTGACTGTGTATGTGATTTGTGGACGAGCGTTTGTGGACGAGCGACGAGGACGCTCGTCCAGCGAAGAGGACGCTCGTCCAGCGAGGCAGAAGAGGACGCTCGTCCAGCGAAGCGAACGCCCAGTCAGGCAGAAGAGGACGCTCGTCCAGCGAAGCGAACGCCCAGTCAGGCAGAAGAGGACGCTCGTCCAACGAAGCGAACGCTCGTCCATAACCGCTCGTCCACAAATCACATACACAGTCAGAAAAAACGTTAGATTTATAACGGCGTTAAGTGGGTAGGATTCAATTGATACAAATTTCAAAACATAGGTATCAAATGCCTACATTTTTAAAACTGGGTACTAAACAGCAAATTACCTCTGAACATGGGGACTAAGTAGGTAATTAAGCCACAAATAAATATAGAAGACCAATTATAGGTATTAATGTATATACAAAGTTATATTAACAAATCCTAAGACATAATATCACTCTTTCTAGATTTGACCATCTGGATACCCTTTCACCCTATCATACACAAGGTTAGTTCGTTAACGCTTTAGGCTAATGTAAAACACCTAGACTAGAACCTTTTGCTTCTTTCAGCACTTACTTCATCTTTCTCCATTTGAAATTGTATGGTTATTAGAGCATCAGGATAACTCCCAATATTGAATTCTTAGATCAATACATACACTATCCAAACCATTACAAAAAACTTCTTCTTGAAATTCCTTTCACAACATACATCATTCATACACAGAACCGTGTTATACTCTATGAGACATCACAAATCCACAATACACATACATAAAATCCATAATAATCCACTTCAAACAAACCAAAGATTAGAATATCACAAAAATCCACATTGGCACACAAACTGACGCTCAACACAAACCCCTCACAAAAGAGAGCATTGAGTGTCAGTTCTAGCGTTGAGCGCTAGAGCTCTCGCAAATTATCTTGCTTAGTAAACCTAGATTGACTCAATGAATTATGAGGAAAAAGGTTACAGACTTGCAGTGGAAAGAGGCATTCAATGGTTCCCTCTCACCGCTCAGCACCATACTATTTGAAAAAATGGGTGCTCAACGGTGAGAATGGATGCTTAGCGGTTTGAAGCAAAATTGCTTCTACACTTGCACAATCAAGCTTCGCTCAGTGCCACACCAACTTCGCTTAGTGCCATGTCAGAAACTTACACATTCAAATTTGTGATTTAGGGAACCAAGAACCTATTTAGATGACCAAATTGGTATTCATATGTCAGTGTTTGGTTCAAAAACACATTTTAGTGTCAAAGTGAATACGAATTTGCTCAAATGGGCAGGTCCTCAATCCCTCAACTCAACACTAATTGCAACAAAATCAGGCATACTCAACCATACTACACAAACATATTTCAGTAGCAATTTAACTAACAATATCAACAGTTCTTTCAATCTCAGACAACCAAACATGCAAGCATAATTCTCATAGTATCAAAAACTTAAAAACAAAGTTTTTAGCTTCCCTTACTAGTTAGAGGATCAAACAACTCTAAGGATCCTAGAACGACACAAATAGCTCAATGAACTCTATCTCCTCCTACAAACGATAGAAACATGATCAAGACATATCGTTAAGACCATTGATCAACAAAGAGTCTTATAAAATGCAAGCAAGAACTACACATGGAGAAACGCACAACTAGATAAAATAGTAAAAACTAACTTAGTCTTTTGCAAAGTTTGATCACGTAGACTTGAAGATCTTGTCTAGGGGTCACTCAAGCGGTTGTCTTTGATCTTAAAACAAATAAACAAGAGATTAAAAAACTTAGAAAAATGGTAATAACTCTTAGAGAAATAATTTTAGAAAAACAATGTGTTTCTAAATAATGAAACTCGTTAATAAAAATTTTATTTATACATTAAAATTTTAATATTAAAATAATTAAGTCTCATTATTTAAAATCATCATCTATAAGACATTGCAATTTTCAATTTTAAAGAATAAAAATTAATTTCAAAATTGTAAGAAAAATTAAATTCATTTAAAATTTGAGGATTAAAAATATATCAATTTATTTTGAAAAGTAAAAGATACTTTACTTAATAATATTTTATACTAAAAAGATCCATTATGAAAACATTAGTTTTGTTTAGATTATGAGAAACAATTCAATATATTTGTATTGATTAGTATATTATTATTATAATATTTCTATATTACACTTAATATTAAATTTTGTATGGCACGACTATCAGACCGGTCAAAGTAATTTAAGTAGACTGTCAAAACCCTAACCCTAATTTACAATTCCCATTTTCGACTGCACCTTCTTCCCTATGCATACCCTGTGTTACTCTACCTCTCCCTTTTTCCATTCCGTCACGTCCGTTCGTATCTATTTCTTTCTTTAAATACATTTTAGATTGGGTTTTCTTAAAAAATTATTTTAATATTCTAAAATTATTGTTTTGAAAGATATTTTTAAATATAAAAATACATTGAACAATATTTTCAGAATATAAAAAAAATATAACAAATATTTTAAAAGTTATTTTCAAATTCGAAAATATTTTTTGCAACACCTAATTCGAAATTTAGTTTGTTATATTTTCCTAATTAAGATGAATCTGAAAATATTTTACAAAATACCCAATTCGAAAAATAATAAAAATAAGGACGTGCATAAATTTTAGATTTAATTATTTGTGATGTTCCTATTTGTGCATAATTGTCTCAAATATGTTCTCGTATTTTTTTTATCTCAATTAGATATCTGTTTTTGTAAAATTGAGTCAATTAGAACTTTGACGTTAATTTTCAGTGGACGGCGTTAAATTTATTGTGTCGTGGCATGTTGACCAAACAATTAATTCTGATGTGGCAATCAGGATATTAGTGACGAGGGGTTTGTAATTTTTAAATGAAAGAAATTTGGGGGCGCGTGGTGCTACGTCGTTCTTTGCTCCCTCCCTTCCCTCCATCAAGCCTTCCACTCTCTCTCCGTCAACCACACACTCGCAGCCCTCAATTTCCACAGTGGCAAGGACATTGATGAGTTTCTTAAAGAATCATCGCATGGGTTCGATGTTCTTGTAGCTGATGAACTTAGGAATTCTGATTCCTACCATGGGAAGATGAATTTGGTAAAGCAAGAGGTCCAGATGAAAGGAACTTAGACTCTTTGAATGAATATGATTTAGGGCATTCTGGTGAATATGCAATTTGTAATTTCAAATACTGGAAAAAAAAATAAAAAACTAGGGTAACTACAACTTGACAAAGCGTGATGTGCAAAAATGAATTAAATTTTCGTATGCAAAGTCCAAGCACAAAAGTCACTCATACTTTGTTTTCATAAATCACGATACAGTTTAAATTGATTTTTTTTGTTAAGGTATTAGTATTGCTGCAGTTTCACACCTTTGTTCCATGAATTCAAAAAGCAAGATTCTTTCTTCCTCAAGGAGAAAATCAAAACTACTAGATTAGCTCTAACAAATGTCACCCCTATAGAACTGTATGTCTAATTCTTTTATTCATTAGTGAGATTTTGATTTGTCATTTTGATCAATGGTCACCCTTTGATTTGTTTCATGACTAGTTTTAGGATTTCTAATTCAACCTCTCTTTTTCTTCTTTTTCTCTTTGTGTTTTACATTTGCAAGATGACAGAAGAGGCAACTAGTGGAAATCTATGGGCTCCAGATTCCAAAACTCTCAGATTAATTTCAAGGGTTGTTGACTCAAGGATCATAGAGTGTTGTTGAGGAATTTAAGAGTGAAAAAAATGTCATCAGCCAGATGAAAATTTTTCAGTATATTGATGACACTAGGTAAGTAGGTATGTTTTGATTTTTGCATCTCTTGCCGAAAAACATGTTCTTGTTAATTTTCCTTCTCTTGACATTGGTCCTTTGAGACGAAATGATGTAGTTGGTCCTTCGACGTTGTCGTCCAATTCAACGCCTCCCCCTGCATCTTCCTCCCATCCACCGCCATTGCCCTCTCCCTTTTCTTCCACCTCCCAACCCTCGACCAGGAGGTCCACTGCGAGTACCGGGACCTCCCCGAACTGGTGAAAATATCTAGCTACATTCCGCTTCACGACAGGGAATTACTCAACCCGGTTCAGGATTGCAAGGACGAGGCCTACAAGTGGGTCCTACACCATGCAAAGAGGTATACAGAAGTCGATGGAAACATAAAGGTCTCACCTTTAGGAAGCACCGCTGCAATGGGAAATCAACTCTTCTGGACTCTGACTCATGGTTGAAACATCATTGATTGTTGTCGGTAAACAAATAAATGATCTTTGTGTTTGTGTTGTTCGGAAGCGGTGGGACCCTCTCCACTCTCAGATCAAAGTTCGTACCATGCTTGAAATCACTATAACTTCAAAAACCCTAACAGGAAGAGGACACACAAGGAAGATGACAATACTTTATTCTATCTTTTATAATTAAATTTCACCTAATGCATAATTAAATTCCACCTAATGCGATCTCAGTGTGCCACATCAAAATTAATTGCTTGGTCAGCATGCCACGACACAATAAATTTAACGTCGTTCACTGAAATTAACGGCAAAGTTCCAATTGACTCAATTTTACAAAAACAAGGACCTAATTGAGATAAAAAAAATACGATGACCTATTTGAGACGATTCTGCACAAATAGAGACATGATTAAACCTAAATTTTAATTAGAACTTTAATAAGGTTTAATTTGAGATTATAGCTTTTATGGGAAGCAGGAAGAAATGGCCTGTTGTTAGCTATTATTTCAAGGCCCTAATTTTTTGGAATCTTGGGCTTTATTTTCTAAGGTATGATATTTTAATGTAATTTTTCTATTTATACTTTCCTCTTTTACTAAATACACTACGTTCAAAACCTGTGAAGTGGCAAGCTCGTCAACAAAACCCTTTGCAACATTCATCACTACACACTTCCAAGAAACACGAAATGGAAAAGTTAAAGAAGAACAATTGTGAAGGGAATTTTTTTTTAAAAAAGAATCACTTTTTAGAAAAAAGATCTTATCTTATTGTAAAATAATATATAACCTTTAAAAATTATTTTATTATTTTTTAATACATTATTACAATTAATTCATTGTGAATAAGTTGAGGCAACATTACATTGACACCATTTCAACCAATCTAAATCTTTCTACCATTCACTTTTAATTTTTGGATACACCTGATCTAGTTTTACATCGGGTCATAAATTAAACTTACTTTTGAATCTTTATCATAGTCTCATTATTTTTTTATAATTTTATTTCTCTTCACAATGTATACTACCTTGATATTTTAATAAGATTTATCTTTTTTAATACCTTTCAACAAAATTTGCCTTTTTTAATGTCTTGAACATATTGTCTAGAAAATAAAAAATATTGTTGAATAGGATTGTTTTGAAATAAAATTTGTCTTTAAATATCATTAAATTTATTTTTCATCTTTCAAATTTAAAATTCATATTTTAAACAATGTAACATAAAAACAAAAAAAAAACACATGTTTTAATTATATGTATAAATATTATTAAAATATTTAAATAGTTATTTAATTAGTAAAACTTCTTGTAATAATAAAGCTATGAATAATATTTTTATACATACAAATATTATTAGAATATTCACTTAATAGTTATTTTTTTAAATCAAATCATCTTATTTTATTTATTTTTCTAAAGAAATAAGAGTTAAAAGTGAATGATCAAAGATATGTTCTTTTTGTACTTATGCAATTTCGTCTTGCACCTCCAAAATAACATATATGTCTCTTTCATTTAAAAAAGAAAACAAAGTGCATTGGTGAACGGGGATTGATGATTGATAATTTTGACCAATCAATATTAAATGAAATTCTATATACTCCATGTTTTACCTCCTTCACTTTTATTTCATGTTCATTGGTTATTCCTTATTCTGTTACTCTTTTTGTTTCAGTACTTAGAGTAGGAGATGAAGGTTGAGTAATTATTTGAATGTCATCCATTTGAGTGATGAAAGAAGAGTATCCATGACTACCTTGAGCTTCCAAGGCCATGCAATGTATTGGTGGACTGCTTTGATTAGAGACTTAAGAATCTGAAACCAACCACAAATAAGATATTGGAATGAGCTTAGGTCAGCCATTAGGAGAAGACATGTACCGTCCTACTTTGATAGGTAGTTGATGAACAAGCTCCATAGACTCCAACAAAGAAACATGCGTGTTGAGGAGTACATACATAAAATGGAATTACTCATGTTAAGGGCAAGGATAAGAGAGGAGCCAAGGATCACAATTTTTAGGTTCCAAAGTGGGCTAAACTATGACATTAGGGATAAGGTAGAACTTTTACCTTACAATGACATTAATGATTCAGTCCAAATGTGTGTTAGAGTAGAACAAGAATTGAAGAGAAAGACTTTATCTAAAAGAAACTACTCTAGTTCTTCCTACTCCGGGAAAGTTTTCAAGAAGAAGGGTGAACCCTCCAAATCAAAAGATGAGGGACCTAGGGATAAGGAAAAAGAAAAAAAAATATCCCTCCAAAGAACTTTCTAAAGATGTTAAGGTAAAAGAGACCAAGTGTTTTAGATGTGGTCACAAAGGACATTATGCTTCTGAATGTCCTAACAAAAGGTCTACTTATATCCTATAGCATAAAAGTGAAAGAAAGGGTTCTTCTAGTCATTCTAATGCCTCCATTTCTAAGGAGGAAGCCTTACCTTTTGAAGGTGTATTATTATTGGTAAAAAGACTTCTTGGAAGTCAACATGTAGAGTTAGAACAATCACAAGGGGAAAATATATTCCACACAAGATGCAAAGTTCTTGAAAATATTTGTTCATTAATTATGGATAATGGATCCTCATTGTAGCTCTAGATTAATGGAAAAATAACTGCTACTCCTTATCCCAAGCCTTATAAGCTATGGATAAAAGATGATGAAGAGATAGTAGTTAAGGAACAAGTAAGCATACCTATATATCTCCATTGGAAACTATGAAGAAAATGTTTTATGTGATGTTGTAACAATGGATGTTGGACATGTTTTACTTGGTAGGCCTTGGCAATATGACCATAAGTCCACTCATGATGGTTACACCAATAAAATAACTTTTCTTCATAAAGGAAACAAAATAGTTTTGATTCCTCTTACACCTCAACAAGTGAAAGAGGATGACAAAAATAAGAATAAAAATTAAAAAGGAAAGAAAAATAAAGGAAGAAGAGTTGAGGAAGCAACCTTTCAAAGGATATGATAGAAAAGAAAGGAAGATATGAATGCTTTTAAAATTTTCATCATCCAAAGGTGATCATCTTGAATCTTCTTCTAAAAAACACCACTTTGTTTTGTTGCACAATAAAGGGCAACATTCAAAATAAAGTGAAGAAAAAAATGATTTTGAAATAAAGGCCAATGATCCTTCTCATAAATCCTTTTTCCAAAAATAAAAGGCATTTTTTCTTTGTTCTTTTATTTGGATACATCCTAGTACTCCTATTTACTATTTGTTGTAGGTACATCTTTTTATCTAGGATGAAATCAATAAGTCAAAGTTGTGCTTCTCTAAATATCTTTTCAATTTAAGGATAAATCGTTTTTCAAGAGGCAGGGTATATGAAAACCTATTTAGGGAACTAGGGGAGTGGAAGTAAAAGAAAGACTTTCAAGTTCGTTCTTGCTTTTCTCCAAGCTTTAGAATAAGCATAAGGACCTCTAACAAGAGCAATGGATCCAATAAAACACTAGGATCATGGACCAGCCAACCAAGCTTTTTGGACTAGTACTCAAGATGGCCGAGAGCTACCGCCTAGTGACCACTAAGGGCACCCAATGTCATCGAGTTAGCTTCCACTTGTGCTTGCCACATTTTCTATATGATCTGACATGTAAAATGTGATATTCTAGCTGGCTTTTAGTTTGAAAATTGGAGGGAAATTTGGTGCATATTTGAAGCTTTCCTTTCCTATAAATAAGGGGCTTTTATCCTTTGTAAAAAACTTTTGAGGCAAGTAATGAAATGATAAGGGATTTTCCAGCCATGCTTGCTTTTTAGTATGCTCTAATTCAGAGTTCTTCTTCTTTTCCTCTAGCTTCCTTCCTTAGTAGGAAGGTTATATGAGCTTCAGGCACTATACACACATCATATTTCATCATTTGCACCTTCAACCACTTCAATTTTCATCTATTTTGTTGTAATATCAACAATATTCGTTGCATCTATAGCTTCCAACATCTGGAATTGAAGTTCTAGACCAAGGAGGCTTCCATCAATTAATTTCTTCTATGCATCCTCTACGAGTTGATGTTGTAGGTCTTCTCCTTTCATCATGTGATGAGAGAAGAGTGGAACTAACCTTGAGCACAACAAAGAGAAGAAGACGACACGAGAGGAAGACGAGCACAAAACACCACCATCACACATGCACACTGGAGAAGATGCACAATATAATGGGAAACCAAGAGAAAAGAAAAAAGGGAGGTGTGAGGGAGGACGAAGAAACAAGGAAGGTGCGAGAATGAGGGAGAGTGGGGAGGAGATATATAGGGGTGTAGGGTTTCAAAAATTTTAAAATAGGACATAGAAAAATCATGGTCAAAGATTCTCATTTCTCTATTAGAAAGGTAAACAAGATATTAAGAAAAAATTGAAAGTGCAAGACAAGATTGTAGAGGTGTAGGAAGAACGTCCTATGACCAAGTATAGTGAAAATATGGAAGATTACACCTATGAGATTTAATGGAACTGAGTGTATTTTTAGTAAAGAAAAAATTATGATAAATAAAAAATATTCTTAATGAAATCTATAATTTTTTTAATGTTTTAAATTTGATTATATATATCTAAATCATAAGTATAAGTTTTAAGTTGAAATATATAATTAAGATCAAATATGGATACTAATATAAAAATATATTTGATTTTGCCTAGTTTAGATATAAGAAAAATGAAATCTTTAAAATTGTTGTAGCATTTTTTAAATAATAAAAAACATTTATACTCCGACTCTAACCGACTTGTTATCACATACATACATTGGAGATACTAATAAAAGAAGTTAAGTTATAAATTTTTAAGAATATACAATCATATACAGATAAATATGATAGGTGGATCGACTTGTTATTTTATGAAGACTTCCTTCTTCTCTTCTCTTTTTCTTTTATATGTTAGTATGAAATTCCTCTCTTTTCTTTGTATGTTAGTGTAAAATAGGGTTATCTACTCCATGTTTTTTTTATTAGTAACCACTTTATTCTTTACAACTAAACTCCATTTTTTTCCTTTCTTTTCTCATCATCAAATATTTATATCAACCAATAATGTTAAGAAAAAAATTAAAGTGTTATAAGAATGAAGAGCCTTTAAATGAATACTCTTTTAATGCTAAAGATGAGAGATAGTCTTATTTTTCATTTTTTTCAATTATTTTTTTCCTAAATTCAGATATTGACATATGATAAATCGAGTGGTCCTCTTGTATATTATTTGACATGGAAACAATTTTCTACCCTTAGATATATTATTTTTAAGAGAATCTACGTTTCTATACATTTTTAAGAGAGGCAAAAAATTCCTTATTCTTTGTAAATACTTAATAATCTTTTTAGTAATATTAGAAAATAAATAATATTTAAAATAAAGTTTTGTTTATTGATGATGTAGAAGAAAATACTCCATTTACAAATTAAAAATAACATTTACTAGCTTTTCCCGATTATATCTTTATTCTACTTTACGAATATATTAACTAATATTTTTTAATGAACATGCAGATAACTAAAACAATTACACACGTAACGAAACAATGCATAACTAGAGAAATAATAATCTTCAGAAGAATTAATTGATATATACAATCATAAATAATATTATTTAATATTTGAAATTTAATGTGCATAAGTAGCACCAGATATATATAGATATGAATGGACAAACATTGATCAGCGGAATACTGACAACGTCGTCAACTCTCAAACTCATTTCATTGTTAGAGAGACAATCTTAGCCTTAGAAAAAAAAAATACAGAGTTTCTTCAGTTCCTGTTGGTTCACACGAAATTCTAACCAGGTACCAAAAATTCTGAAACACATCCCAGTTCGAACCACTTTCCTAGATTGCATTGTTTTGAGAATCTTTCTTGCTTACAAATGTTCAAACTAATCTTCGTATCAGGTTTATGACAGTTTTTTGTTTTCATTTTTCTTGTTATCACAGATCTAGTTTCAGTTGGTGCCATAAATTAAACTATCTTTGTAGGGATTAAGTGAATCTTTGTTACAGACTTCTTTTTCTTACAATTGTATTTTTCTCATCATCCTATCTACAAGATCTGTCTGATGTTTCGAGATGTCTTGAACAGGATTGTCTCGAACATAACCAAGATTATCTTGAATACTTTGAGATAAGATTGTCTTGAAGAAGATAGTCTTGTTAGAACTAGAAAAGAAACCGTTGATTCCATTTCCTCAGCTGCAGCTGTGTTGGGGGCACTCCTAGGTAGGTGTTAGTTTCTGCGAATCACCCTTTTCTCAAATTTTCTATAACCTCCATTTCCGAGGACGAACAATACAGAGACAGAACTCTGAGGTCAAAATCTGATTAGGGTTTTGCCTCGTTTGGGACAATGGATTACGCTCGAGACGGGAACGTGGTTCAAATAATCACGGGCGGTGGCGGAGGAGGAGAGAGCTGGTCCAGCGATCAAGCCGATTGGGCAACGGAGGATGAGTACCGGTATTGGAACAACAACAACAACAACGGAGACGCGGAATCGACGCCGTCGAACTCGAATTACGAGTCACGGTCGGAGCCGCCTAGCAAAAAGTCCCGGAATTCGCAGGATGGCAGCTCAAACCGCTCAAAGGCTATAGGGAAAATGTTCTTCAAGACGAAACTGTGCTGCAAGTTCAGGGCAGGGACCTGCCCTTACATCACCAACTGCAATTTTGCCCATAGCATTGAGGAGCTACGCCGCCCGCCACCAAATTGGCAGGAGATTGTTGCAGCACACGAGGAGGAGAAGGCAGTGATGGCAGAGCCAAGGGAGGAGTTTCAGATTCCCACTGTGGGGTCTTCCACCTTTGCAGGTGATACGATGCAGAGGTCCTACAAGGGAAGGCATTGTAAGAAGTTTTACACTGAGGAAGGGTGTCCCTATGGGGATAGTTGCACCTTCCTTCATGATGAACAATCAAAGAACCGAGAGAGTGTTGCTATAAGTTTAGGCCCGGGGGGTTATGCTGGCGGTGGTGGTGGTGGAAGCGGTGGCAGTGGTAGTGGTGGGGGCGGTGGAAGTGGAAATGGTGGTGGTGGTGGTGGTAGTGGTGGTGCTAATGCTGCTGGGAATGGGGCTAATTCGAAGCCCTCTAATTGGAAAACCAGGATTTGCAATAAATGGGAGATGACAGGGTATTGCCCCTTTGGCAACAAATGCCATTTTGCTCATGGTGCCACAGGTACAACCCTGTTTCCTTTCGCTGTTTTTACGATCTTCTTTTCCTTTTTCAGTGATAATTGAGGGATCGTTGTGTGCTGTGTAAAATGCTTCTAGAATTGGAAATATTTTGGATTGTTGCTGTCATTTCTCATTATGAAGTGTATTCATGTTATTTGGATATAGAATCTGTGTTGATGGCACTTGATGTTAGATTGCTTTGTGTTTATGTATTATTCAATCTTGGATTTTATTTATTCATTTTATGTGGTTAGTATAGCTATAGTTCCTGCTGTTCTTATTTTGAGTATGCCATAAATACTGGTGTCAATTATTAATAATTTGATATCCAAGTGTTGTATCAAGCATATCATCAAAGTGTGTGTGGCAGCTGGAGTAATCCTTGCAATATTTTGTTCCAGCATGTTTGCATGTCAGAAAATCACGCTTGTGCACAGGGAAATGCATGGTTCCTTTTACTTCTACACAATGAAAGGCATAACAAACTCAACCTACAGCAAGAGAGAACTTTCGGGTTTTGAAGTGTGGAAATTTGGCCTTCTCTTTTTCCGAAGTATCTATCATTAACTATGTGTTCCCTTATTTGAGATTATTGATACTTTTTCTGTGCCTTGTATGCTTCAATATCTAAGGTTTATTTTTACTAAAATAAATGAGAGATCAGAAAGGCATAGGTTCTTAAGTAGCAGGTTCAAAATGAATAAAGGGTGCTGCTTTACATCCTTGTAGCTCTCAGAGATATAGCTTTGTAGATGGAATTGAAGCAAAATAATGTAAGATGGAACTTTTGTAACTGCTGTGTACGCAGTGGAAGCACACTAAGAGAAATGAAACTTTGTTAAACTATACTTGTCCGTTGACATACTTACAAATGTGAAGAAGCTGATTAGGTAACCACTCAAATGGTGGGTTCTCTCCAACTAAATAGTACTATTCTTGAGAAACTGTTATGCTAGGGCTTGAGAAACCAGAAATGCAACGAATGATTTATATTTGGCAACCTAGATTCCACTTGCATCAGCATATTTAGGGACCATACACATTGTATTGAAATACATTTATAGCTTCCATGTCAATAAATTTTGATTGTGTTGCTTTCTGATTTTATACAATTTAAATGATATGACATGAAAAATTGGAAGCACTTGTGAAGGTTATAATTAGAGAAATTCTATTCTTCTCTCTGAAATTTAAGGGCTTTGGTAATGTTGTCGAGAAACTGTCACTCCCTCTTTCTCTGGTTTGCCGAAATCCATTCAACTGTTGGACATGGACAATTGTACCAAAGTCCTAATTTATTTGGGTATCGTAGAATATGTCATCCAACTAACGTAGTAATTTAGTATATACCACCTCTGGTTCTATGTATAAAAAAAAACAAATACCTAACTCATCAGAACCAATAAACATAGTTAAGTTAGTTAATTTTAATTAATAATGTCAGAGATTAAGATGTATTCAAGAAACATGTATAGAATTAAACGATTGAAGTGTTTGGTTATATTCAATGATTTTTCTCAGAATTCAAGAAATAAGTTTTTTGAACCAATGGGAGTGATTATTTTTGTTGATAACTCAATAAATGCATCCACACTTATGGGGAATGAGTGCATAACTCATTAATAGACTCTCCAATAAACTAAGGTATAAAAACAAATTAGTAATAAAACATTTGGAAATGGTTCTATGTTTCTCATAAAAAGGATAAAAAAATTGTCCTCATCCGTTTCTTAAATATAGGACTAGAAGTACAAGTAAATACAATTGGAATGCAGAAACATGTTGGAAATATACACTTACTCATGCTGTATTTATTTATTTTTACATCTAAATGTTCATCCGCCATCATTTTAATGTCTGCCTGAGAATGCTTATATTTGTATTTTTTCTTGGATGTTGGCACATATACAAGTGTGTTGTTGGCTTGAATTGATTATCTATCAGATATGTGTTTAGTAGTAACAAGTATCGATTTTCACACTCATCTTACTCTGATATGGTGATCACAGAGTTGCACAGATATGGAGGGGGGCTTATGGAAGGAGAAAGCAGAGATGGTGTTTCAGTGGTTGGCTGTGACACGAATAAGGGAGCAGCTTCAAAAGCTTCAGCTGATAACGTTGTTGCTGCGGTTACTCCTGTTGCCCATTCTGATGTATACCATATTGGAGTCCCTTCACAAAGGCCTTCCATTGTGATTCAGAGACCAGGGCAGAGAACTCATCAGAAGTGGAAAGGTCCAGATAAAATCAGTAGGATATATGGTGATTGGATTGATGACATTGAATAGAGTTACACTCCCAGTCATGGATGAAAGAAACCAACCACTGATGAGGGCTTATGTACCATGAAGAAAAGTGAATACGCAATGATTTTTCATTCCCATGTTATATTTTTATTAGCTAATTTCTTTTATGATCCTTAACTTGTAACGGGAAAAACAGTTTAGTTGGTTTCACGGATAACTGTCTTGTACGATTATGTTTGCTGGTGTATTCACCTTCCTTAATACGCTGGTTCTCTGGTGTCTGAATGTGGCAGCAGCTTCCATGTACTTGCATCAGATAGTATGGCATAGTTGTTATTTTAGGTAGAACTTGTTCATTAGGATTGTTTTCCTCGCCTTGTTCACTTGTAATGAAAACCATTTTAGAATTTCCAAACAATAGTTCTGTGAATTGAAATCACTAAAATTTTGAGTAGTTCAAACCATATTCATACTATCTTTCTGTTTTCAGTTTTGAGACCATTTCAGTTCTGGAAACAAGATTAATCAAATTCCTGGTATGCAGTGTGAGATATCCAAACTCTTTTTGACTGTGTACATATTTTGCTGAGAAATAAGTGTTTGATATAGATTCTCACACGAGGGGTATGAAATAATTTACAGTATTTTTTCTTTGAAACATATTTCAAGCTTTTACAAAATATATAATGTTATAGGAAAATAATTCAAAATGACTTTATAGATTATCAATGTTTTCTTTAGACATTTTTATAATTTATAGTAAAATGGTGTACTTAATATCAATTTATTTTATCTTTTATTTCTAGCAATTGTTTTTTATATGTATTTAAAAGATAGAAAGGGGAACTACAAATTAATTTATAAGGGCAAAATGAAAAATATATATTAAATTGTTCTAAAAAAGTAAATCTTATAGAGACAGTTAACCTAACAGCTTTTAATGTGAATTTATTGCTAGCAAAATATTTCTCGCTAGTGTTGTGAAAATCGATGGTGGGTATATTAAATCGATGGATTGGGTAGTTTGACTCTTTGAATTTCTTATGGTTTGGTTAACCTAATTTATAAATTTAGAATATTTTTAATCGAACATTACTAAACAGTTTTATTTTATTAATTGTCTAATTAAAAATATTCAAAAGTTTAAAATTTAACAACCTTTTTTTTATTTTATATAGAGACAAGTAAATAATAAGAATGTAAAATATTAGTCATACATTACTTTAATTGATGACAAAATCAAATAACAAAAACTTAATAAGTATAAAACATTATTCAATGGAATTTTTTAACAAGAAATAATTATTGAAGAACTTTATATTAATATATATAATAAATTTAATCTAAAATTACTTTTTATATTATAAAAATATATTAATATATGAACCAATAAATAAAATTTAAGACAACATGATTCCATTATTCAATTTTTAAAACATCATTGTAATAAAATAACTAATATTCAAAATAAATATTTTAATAGCAAAGTAAATTCATAAGCAAAAAATGTAATAATACAATTTCATAAATAAATTCAAAGGAACAAAAAAACAGAGGAGTCAATAGGCCACTGGGTATTTTATTGACCCAATGAAGTCAAACTGTATTGAATTTACTTGTGGAATCAACGTCGGCCTCTAGATCCATTGAGTCCCAACTGATTTGGTTTCGTTTTTTATAAATGTTTTTTTATGTCACACGGAGGATATCTAGGACTTCTAATTCTCTGCTTTTAAGAACTCATTAAAAAAAAAAGAAGAGAGAGACAGTGATTTTAAATTTAGAAAATAGTGGAGCTATATTTTTTCTGATTTAGAAAATATTGTTAAATATATATTGAGTATTCGAATGAGTGAAAACATAATTTTGTGAATAATTAAAAATGTCTATAAGTAAAGAGGAAATGATGTTCGGACACTAGTCCTTTCGTCCTTCTCATGAGGACTCGCTCAAAACCAACCCTTTCCACCTTCTCTTATCACCTCTGCGTATCTTCTCCTACAAAACTAAAACCATTCATTCATTCATTCTCCATTTAGATTTTCTCTTCCACAATCTCACCTTCACAGAAAAAAAAAAAAAAATCTCAGCCCTTACTTTACCATCGGAAAGTTTCTTTTCCCGGCCTTGCATGGTCTCCAACTTCTCTCATCCATGCAAACGACCAAGAACAGAAGGCCCGGAATAACCAACTCTCCGGCGAACTCAACCACTGGAAACCGACCCTCCCTCTCCTCCTCCGGGCAATGTCTTCGCTGCAGTACGACCCGGCACCGGTCGCGCCGCCGTACAACACCCCACCAGCGCTGATCGCCTTCACGCTGGGTGTGCTGGTGGTGTGCTTCGTGGCGTTCAGCATCGTTTACCTGTGCAAATACTGTTTCTCGAGCGTGGTCCAAACCTGGGCCTTTCAACGCACCGCTTCGGGTTCCATCATTCGTCTGACGCCCCATAGATCTCCTCCCAGAGGCCTTGACCCTTCGTTGCTTGAGGTCTTCCCCACCTTCCCCTACTCCTCCGTGAAGGACCTCCGGAAGGATCAGAAGTACTGCTTGGAATGCGCCATCTGTTTGGTGGAGTTTGAGGATGACAGCAAGCTCCGCCTCTTGACCCTCTGCTGCCATGTCTTCCACCAGGACTGCATCGACCTCTGGCTCTGCTCTCACAAAACCTGCCCCGTTTGTCGCCGAGACCTTGACTCTCCCCCAGACGACCAACCTCTCAAACCCGGCGACGTCGTTGTTTCCTCAGCCAGCGGCGAGATACGCGTTGATGTGAGAGAAGAAGAAGGCCTTGATTGTGGGCGTGAACATGTTTGTGATAACAGCCAAGATCAACAACAACAACAGGAACAAACTGAACCTGAACCTGAACGTGGTCGTGGTCTTGGACAGGAACATGAGGTGGTTGATGCACACGAGGAACAGATGTTTGTACGGTCGCATTCCACCGGGCACTCCATAGTTATGATCAGAGGGGAAGGGGATGATGAGGGAAAGAATGACGATGACAAGTACACGTTGAAATTGCCGGAGCATGTTTTGAGAGTGAACAGTAAACATAATTCTACGAGGAGCTGTGCGAGTTTTAAGGATATGACCAAGCTTGATGCTCCTCTACCTTGCAGTAATTGTGGGTTTGTTCAACCCCCATCACCCAGTTGCTCCTCCTCCCCAACTCATACTCAGAGACCTTAAACACTGCATCTTAAAATTTAGAGTTTTCTCTTCTGTTTTTTAAGCTTTTGCTGCATGTAATTTGAGATAGAAAGCAATAGTTTGAGGTAAATGGTTGTTATAGAGTACATAGGCACTGTGCATTATGGTAAGCAATATATTCCTGAGTTGGAAGGTTTTTATGTGTTTCTGTCTTTGGCTAAAACTAGGATGTCTGGTTTTTGCAAAGTTGGAGCCTTTTCAGTGAAATAACTTCCTCCATGGATGAAGGAAAACAACACCTGTTATCCTACTCTTGTTTATACCTTTTGAAAATCGTCATGCTTCTGCTAAGAAAATCTTCCAAACTACATTTGGACTCTCTTGTTAGATATTTCTTTCACTCACCAACTTCTTGATTGAAGGTTAATAATAGGACTTTTCTAATATTTTTTGTTTTTAAAAGGCTCCTTTGAGAAAAATAATTTTATATATAAAGAATTCAAGTAAGATTTTAGGTAGGAAAAAAAAAATGCTAACTTGTGTTTTTAAGGTCTTCCAACTAATAAAATAGTGATACGTAATTTATTATCAAAAATTTGTTAAAATATCACGATCCATAGATATTATTTTGATGTATGATATTAAATTTTAAAATATTTGTTTCTCGTTTCATTTGTATTTTTAAATATTATTACAATGAATTAAAAAATTTACTGTTTTTTTATGATTATGGTGTAGTTTTGCATCATATTTACAAAAGAAAAATATTATTTTTCACACCTAAATTTCTTACATTCATTTTGACGTTATTTTTATTTATTTTTTTATTCTCTTCTTTCTTAAAAAAATACAAAACTTTATATTTTTAGACTATTTTATCCTTGTATCTTATGTGAAATGAACGTAGAAATGTGAAATCATGGTATCATTTCTCTTTACGAAAAAGATCAATTTTAAAAATTTACCAATTTTAAATAAGTCGTGTTCGAGAAGAAGTCGTGAATATACAAGATGGTTTTTAATTCCAGTTTTTAAACATAAAAGTCATATGCCATTAACACCATTTTACACATCTTAAATCGTGGCCTGCTCATACGATTCAATTTTTTTTCTTCAAATTACAAGTCCCTACTCACTCATGTACTTCAATTTTATTATTTCACAACTTTTAATTTTTTAATGTTTTTTACATATAAATTGTACGCAAAAAAATACGACTTTTTCAATTTAATTTTCCTCCACCTTTTGCTTTCTTTTCATACTTTTATATGTTTTTTAAGAAGTCATACATTAAGAGCGCTACTAATTATGTCTTCGTAAATAAACATATTTTTCTTTTAAAATGATTTTAATAATTTAATAAATTAAATTTTTAATTTTTATATTTCTTAAATTTTTAAATGATTACTTTTTTATATAAATCGTTATATAAATATATAATTTCCATTTTATTTTTTTTATAAACCTAATTTTATTTTAAAATAATTTTGATAATTTTATTAACTAACTAATATTAAAACGTTAAAACATTTTCATATATTTTTTAAAAATATTTACATATATATTTTAATAAATAAAATTTACATTAATAATTTTAATAATCAAATTATTAGAAAATACTTAAAATAAATAATATTCTTATATAAGAAAAGTATACAAAATTTATAAAGTAAAAAAATTTCAAAAACTTATTTTTACTTCATTAGCCATGTTATTAAAAAAGGGTTAAATATGTTTTTTTTTCCTATACTATCACACAATTTTGGTTTTCGTCGCTCTCCCAAATTTTGATTCATTTTCATTAATCTCCTTTTAAAAATACTTGAATTTAGTCCTTCATAACTAACAGTGTTAATTTTTTTTATATGGCTAACCATGTGTGTCATCACCAATTTATGTGGTTATTGACGTAAATCTTTGTTACTATTTAGATATTTTTTTTGTGAGTATGCGTACATCTTTTTGGTGCGGGGAAAAGTCTATATTTATGGTTTATAGTCTGGTTGTAGGAGAAGAAATTTTTAGGGTATATGGTTAATTTTGTCATAGCGGTGCAACGGTCTTTAATAATTTTCTTGTATTATTTAAGTTCCTTAATAACAAATTGAAACAAATACGAGAGTAAGAAAGAGAGAAAATTGCATGGATGATTTTTATTCTGGTTCAGATCACAAAGATCCTACTCCTAGTTGTTAATCTCAAAAGAGAATTAACGCTTCATTATCATAAATGAACAAACTGTTACTATAAGACCCTTGAAAATATTTGTAATTCAGATACTAGATTAAATAAAAAAATAGTAAATTGTGAATAATAAAAAGTGAATAGTAAAAAAAATTAATTAATTTGTGGAAGGGATAAGTACTCCACGTTGTCTTGAGTCATAAGAGATCAGAATTCATCAAATTGTGAATAAAATATTATTTTGTAATAGTAAAATGAATAGTCAAAATGAATAGTAAAAATGAATAGTAAATTTTTTTGCTATAAATAGCCAAGGGGGAAAGGCTGAAAATTTACACCAAAAACTAGAAAAATTTTGAGAGAAGAGAGTTGGAAGAATTTCTAGTTGCAAAGGGGACATTCTGGAAGTTTTCGGGGAACGAGGAGATTAAGTTTGTAATAGAGGTAAGGGAAACCACTCTTGAATCTTGAGTATACAATACTTTGCTTTTGTCTAATCCTAAATCTTGAATATGGAGTATTTTGTTTCTGGATGATCTTGAATTTTGAATGAGAACATGCTTCTGTGATGAGACCCAAGTTTGATGGTTGTAAAACGTGATATTGATTCTGTTATGCTAATTGTACGTTATTATTACTTAGAACATTTAGTTATTCCTTTTGCAATTTTGGAAGGATGAGAAGTTATCTAACCGGCTCTGCGAGATTCAACTTCTTGTTTCCCCAGACCTTTTATTGTTCCTTATCTCTTTATATTGTATTTTTGGAAGGACGAGAAGTTGTCTAACCGGCTTTCTCAGATTCAACTTATTATTTTCCCAGACCTTTTAATTCTTATTTATTTATATTGTATTTTTGGAAGGATGAGAAGTTGTCTAACCGGCTCTGCCAGATTCAACTTCTTGTTTCTCCAGAAATATTATTGTTTTATCTATTTTTTTTATTGCATCTTTTTGGAAGGATGAGAAGTTGTCTAACCGGCTCTGCCAGATTCAACTTCTTGTTTCTCCTGAATTTTTATATTAAGATTATTTTGATGGTAGGGGAGCTAATCCTTTATTAAATATGATATTTATACATATTATGATCATGAATATGAGTTATGAACATGTTAAAATTTTGGTAATGGTAGTTATCTATTCACTTGTGTAAATTTAGTTTTCATGATTATAATTTTTCTTATTTTCGAGTTATTGTGGTAAAACATTCCTTTTAATTGTTTTTACCGTTGGATTTAGCTAAAATTTTAATATATGAATCCTAAGACCTATTTCTTCACTTTGACCGTTCGGATCATTAATTAAGAGTCTGTACTTGGAGAAATAAGTTCTGCATGTTTGAGTAAATTAATTACCCCTGCTATTGTGTTATTGAGTCCTCTCGGTAAAATATAGATTCTGTTCTATTTGACTATTAGATCAACCTGAAAATTTGATATATGATTCCTAAGATATATTACTATAGTTTGACCGTTCGGATTCGTAATTAGAAGTCTATGTGTTGAGAAATAAATTTCGAAATTTTGAAAAGTATGATGAACACTATATTTTTGTTCTTAAGTTATCATGGTAAAAACTTCATATATATTTCATTTACCGTTACATTGAGCCCAAACTTTAATATGTAGTTCCTAAGATATGTTGATGTATTTTGGATTGGTATGAGCAAAGTAACACCCGAGGTTTATGAAAGCAGGCAGAAAGTGGTCTGACCATAAGGCTTTGACATAAACATATGATTCGTAAGTTTTATAGAAGCAGGCAGAGAGAGGTCTGACCATAAGGCTTCAGAAAGTAAGACATAGTATACAGGTAAGGCTTAAGGAAGCAGGCAGAGAGCGGTCTGACCATAAGGCTTCGTGAGTAAGCATGGTATACTTGTAAGGTTTATGAAAATGAGAAAGATGATTTTGAAGAAGTAAAAAAAAATGAATTAATGACATCGGGATAATGGTATTTATAAATTATAGAAATACATGATTGAAACATTTATATTATAAGTAAGTTTAATGATTGTATGATATGGTTGGCTTACCCTTATTTGTTTGTGCTATGATCATATAACTCATGTTATGTGAATAGATAATGTTGAAGATGCGGTTGAAAAAGCTTAGAGATGATGAGAGATGCGGGAAAAAACTTTTAGGGATTTTTGTAAAAAGAATAAATTTGCATTGGAAAAATATGTTGTGTAAGACTTATAAGTTTAATTTCGAATTTATGTTAAGTGGTGAAGACTATATTGTTTAAAGTTTGTAAGTTTGGAATTGTACTTTGGAGGAATTGAAATAAAGTTTGATTGTTTATATCAGATATCAAATTAATTTAGTCTCTACTACCAGTAAGACCCTTTAAATTATTTGGGTGTTACAGTTACAAACACAAAGAAAATAACAAAGTTTAAGGTTAGAGCACCTTCTTGTTACCACAAGAGATGAAACTCACTTCTCCTTAAACCCACAAGGGATGAACACATCCTCCGAAGGCTTCACGAAGGATGAACACCTCCTTTGAATCTTCACAAAGGATGACGTGCTTTAACTCAGCAACAACAACAACACTTAATCACAACTCCCGTGAAAGTTCTCGCTCTATGCCAACATCAAGTTCTCAAAGCCACAAGCACAAGGGTTACACAAACCCTAGAACACCTTTATCAAAACACACAGTAAAACATATAAGTTTTTCAAGATTCAAGTTTTTCGTATGTTAGAATGAGAGTCTCAATCCAATTTATAGAGATCTCACTCATGGATACCTCCAAAAGCCCGTTGTTAGCTACTTAACGCATGATAATCGATTATCTCAATGAGGTAATCGATTATTCATTTAATAAATGCACAACGGTCAAAAACTTGCTTAAAAATTATCACAATTGTCCGTGTCGATTATGGCAAGTCATAATCGATTATCATTAGTTGGTAATCGATTATCTTGATGAAAATGAGGCTTTCTAATTCAAAACATATTTTAACGCAAACTAAAATAACAATACATGGAATCAAAGATAAACCACATCCTATACATGATTCTACTAAATTGCAAAAGCTTTAAATATAAAAACAAGTCTTTACGAAGATCTTATAGCAATAAGAGCACTTTAGACTTAACTTCGAGACATCATCAAAACTTCTAAGATTCATCTTTATGCTAACAAATTCTTTAGGTTGTTCAATTCTTATGATTATTCTGTATTGTTGAGTGGTTATGGGTAAATGCAAAGGTATGGAGATTTCATATGATCTATGACAATTTTGTTAAAGGATAAGTTATAATTATTGATCCTGTACAAAATATGGTTATGGTCAATGATCTTGTTTTTGGATTGGTATCCATTTTCTTATATGATAATGAAATTTTTTGTGAAAATATGTAAGTTTGCATGTTAATGAGGAAACTATGAGTAATGATTTGTTTGTTTGTGAAATTGATTTTTGTATGAATGGTGGTTAAGAATAGTTGATAGAATTGTTATTTTGTATATTACTAAGTATGAATATGGTGAAATATGTATTTAGAAAATAAACGAAGGATCGCATATGATAATTTGAATGAGGAACTAATGTATAAGTGTTGATATATATTGTTGAATAGAGATGAACTGAGTTGTTGAATTTGAGTTTGTGATGTTAGAATTTGATCTGAACATATTTATGAGTATATAGAATGGTTGGTGATTAATTTATACTGTTGAATAGACATGAATTGGGTTGTTGAATTTCGGTTTGTGATCAGAACATATATATAATTGTTGATGGCTGATCTATATTGTTGAATAGAGATGAATTAGGCTATTGAATTTGAGTCTATAATGTTAGAGTTTGATCTGAACATATTTAGGAGTATTTAGAATTGTTGATGATTAATTTATACTGTTAGACCTTGACTATGTGTAGCTTTGGGATTTGAATATTGTGATGCTTATGTTTGAATGTTGATACCTATGTCAAATCTGAATTGTTGATTAAGTTGAATTAGTAATAATTTTAAGATGAATTTGCGATGTTGTTTGTATTGCTTATGGAGTATTTTTCATATGATTAGGTTATTTAAGTTATTGATCCATGATGTTAATTTGAAAGCCAAGTTGAGGTTGATTATACCAAGTTAAGTTAGATTTGTAGGATATTTATGATATTCACTTCATTGATATGAATCTATGCATGTTGATTGATGAGCTTGTTAGAATACGACTGAGTTATCTATTGTGGATTATGTTGTTTGGCATGTTTTGTGTGAATCTAAAATGTTGTTTGAGTTGCTTACGAGTATTTTTCATATGATTAAGTTATTTAAGTTGTTGATCCATGATGTTAATTTGAAAGTCAAGTTAAGGTTGATTCTACCAGGTTGAGTTAGATATGCAGGATATGTATGATTTTCACTCATTGATTTACATCTTTACGTATTTATGCATGTTGATTGATGAGCTTGTTAGAACATGGTTGAGTTATCTATTGTGGAATGATTTGTGTGGTATGTTTGATGTGAATCTCCGATGTTGTTTGAGTTGCTTATAAAGTATTTTTCACATGATTAAGTTATTTAGGTTGTTGATCCATGATGTTAATTGGAAAGTCAAGTTGAGGTTAATTCTACCAGATTGAGTAGATTTGTAGGATATTTATGGTTTTCACTTCATTGATATGAATCTTTACCCATTTATGCATGTTGATTGATGAGCTTGTTCGAACATGGTTGAGTTATCTATTGTGGATTGAGTTGTTTGACGTGTTTGATGTGATTTGGCTTGTCGGTCCAGTTAATGTTGGGAGGCGAGTTTGTTTGTTCTTACGTTAATTCAGTTGGTGGTGGAAGACGGTGTGTTTGGATTGTCGGTCCAGTTGGTGTTGGGAGGCGAGTTTGTTTGTTGTCACGCCAGTTCAATTGGTGTTGGAAGACGAGACTGTGTTTGGCTCGTCGGTCCAGTTGGTGCTGGGAGACGAGTTTTTTTTTGTCACGTTAGTTCAGTTGGTGTTGGAAGACGAGACTGTGTGTTTGGCTTGTCGACCTAGTTGGTGTTGGGAGGCAAGTTTGGTTGTTATATGTCTTTTGTTGTTGTAATTGTAAAGCCAATTTTTTTCCTTTTTGGCCGAAGGACCTTGGTAAGTTGGGGAAAAAGGAAAAAGAGTTTAGTGATTTCCACCATAAAGCTTTAGACATAAGCAAAGTCACTCGTCAAATTAATGGAAGCAAGCAAAGAGAGTTTTGACTGTAAGACTTTGGACATATGCATAGTACTTGTAAGACTTGTGGAAGTAAGGGAAATGGATCCTGACCATAAGACTTTGGACATAAGTATATTATACTTATAAGACTTATGGAAGTAGACAAAGAGCAGTCTAACCATAAGGCTTTGGACATGACTAAAGTATACTTGTAAGACTTATGGAAGCAGGTAGGATGATGGTAGGTTAAAGAAAAGAAAAAAGGTTGCTTGTATATTGTTTGATGGCTTGGTATTTCCTTAAATGTGGAATGTTTCATGAATTACAATGGATATTTGGACGATGCGGGTGAATATGATTATGATATATCTATGATGTGTTTTCCTTTGGTTAGCTCATCCTTTCTTATTTGTGTTTGTGCAATGATTTTTGAACTCGTGTTATTATACGGGAGCATATGATGTTAGAGATGAAGCTGAACATATATAGAGTGGAGAGGTATGTAGGGTAATCCTTGGGATTATTTTTTTTAATTTTATTTAGAATAATGTTATTTAAATTTTGTAATCTTTATATTTCAAATAATACTTATGTTGCTTTGAAATAAAATTCCTCTAGTTATATCAGATATTATATCTATTAAAAGTAAATGGATATTTCATGAATCACTTGCGATGCACTGAAAGGGGGTGTTACAAAACACCTTTGTGTTCTCTTGTAAACTACCAAATCTTCCTCCACCTCCACTTAAGGTTAACGTCAATCTTGAAAAGTACTATTGAACCAATGCTAATTTCGTTCAATCCATTAATTGGTTGTGGTCACCTTTCTTTAAACATATTATCAAATCAATATCTAGTATCTTTACTTTGTGATTGGAGTTGGTCATACAAACACTTTATTTATTCCACAGTCTTCCTTTATGAACTTGCATGATACTTGTTAGTCTATCCATATCACACCTCCTTATTCAATACATTTTAGATATTTGACTTTCAAATGGACAACATATAAGACTAATTCTAAGTGATTCAAGGATGAGTGATCTATAACAAAATACTATATGACAACATAACATTGACCATAATATATTTAACCATTGATGAGACCCTAATAAGCCCAAAGGGTTAAATAGTATATAAATGGGAGTGCCATTAGCAAAGAGATGTGGAATAATAAATAAAGGAGATGAGTGACTTAGGAGGTGCAATTAGCACGTGATGGGCAAGCTTAGTTAAAGAAGAGATAATGAGCGATGGTGTGAAGAGCAAGGATGAGAGGTGCGCATAGAAGAAGTCACATGGGTTACATTGTGTACATGTTTAATATGTGGCACATTTTCAAATTTGCATGTTTGGAGTACAAGGAAGAGGAATGCCACATTTGAATTTTCAAAGATGCATGTAACAAATTTTTCATATCTGCAATTAGTGGCACCCAATTAAGGATTTAACTAGGATTAGTTTGAATTTAGTTTTCCCTCCACTCTCCTAATCGCATGGCTGTTACACTTATAAATAGAGTGCTTCCCTATCTTATAAGATCATTTTGAGTAAGCAAACTTTGTTGGTTTTGTGAACCAAGTGTTCATTTTTTATGTGAGAGTCTTATCTTGAGTGTGAGCTTCAAGTGGTGACTCAACCTCACTCATCTTGAAGAAACCCCAAGTGGCGTGACAACCTTCCATCTAATCACTTCATCCACCTTCCAATTCGTATAGGAGTCTTCAACCACATAAGTTCTTCTCTCCTTTTAAAATTATAGTGTTGTTAATGTTTTTCGTTAAACATATTGTGTGTTTGATTCCAATTCTCCAATCAGCTTATATCAAACATGATTTTTTTTTTCATTTTCTTAGTGCCAAAACTCATTTGTAGCCCGACATACCTTTAAACTTCTATTTGTTCTCTTAAGAAACTCACCATTTCCTTAAATGGTGTTAAGAAATCACATAGGATCTAGAAGGCAATAAATGTGTCTCAAAACAAAAATGCATTTAGCAAAATCCCTTGTTTAGTAAGACCTGAGACTCATCATGGCTACTTATATCATAATGGGATCGTCTTGGCAAGAGACAATGTTAGAAAAAAAAAGGATGGTTTAGGTATACAATGAAGGGGTGGGTTGGTTGAAAATATTTACTTTTTTTTTATAAATAATTTTTAAAACTATTTAGTGTATAAACCAAAATATAATTTATTTGAGAATCTTATCAATATATATATATATATATATATATATATAAAACATATAAGACAACAATTACAAACACCACACACAAATCAACTCTTGATCCACTCAAGAGGATATCACGACTAAAAAGGATATCAAACCTCTATTCAATCTTGACACCTAAGATGATATATGTTTCATTCACTCTTATTGCAATCACACAATAAAACAACACTAATCAAAATCACCAACAAAGTTGAATTTTTTTTACTAATCATAGCATAAGCACACAAGGACTTAGAAATTCAACATAACCTTTAATCTTTCAAGCTTTAAAAGCACTTTAGAAAATTGTGTTATTAGTCTAAGAAGTCTTAGCCTTTTTGTTATAATTAACTATCACACTTGTTAATCAATTAAACATGCTCCTCATTAATTTCACAAAAAAAAATTTAATCAGTTATAAATTATTTTAGTTTATTATAAGGTTTAAACCCTTGGATGGTCCTCATATTTGTATGAGAATCTCAGTTGGGTCCTCATATTTGAAACTGTCTCAATTGGGTCATAATATTTGTAAAATTGAGCCAATTTTACCCTATCCGTTAAGTTGTCCCAAACGGTGTTAAATTGTGATGACATGTTTATGTTGATATGCATTATTTAATTAGGTGGAATTTTTATTTAAATTAAAAATTTATGACATGTGCTAGCCCCTTCCCTACCCAAAATTAGGGTTTCAGATTGGGGAAAAGGGGCTTCTACTATTGCACCGTCACGCATGCGAGAATAGGGTTTCGCCTCTTCTTCCCTACCGCGCCGTGGAGATTCATGGTTGTTCTTCTCTTTTCGCAATTTCACAGATGATACAGGTGAATCAAACTCATGGTGTAAACTAGGAAAGCTTGATGAATAGATTTTGTAGGGAATTTTCTACCGGTATTGGGATACGAAGGTAGAGGCTTGGTGGTCACGGTGCTGCGGTGGTGATGAGATGACTGCGCAGGGTTCACAAGAGAATTGGGGAAAACGCTATTGGGTTTTGCTGTGTAGGTATGTGCGATAGTGGGGATGAAGGAGACGAACACAGTGACAGCGACGCATGGTCGCGACGATTTGCGATTGGGGTTTTTCTGATTGTAGGTCTGTGTTGATGGTGGGGAGAGCACGATTCTGGGTTGGTTTCTGATGGCTTCGAGTTGCGAAAATAGTGACTGGCCGTGAGCGTGGGCCGCACGATTCTGGAGAATGCCATGGAAGAGGCTTGCTATTTGGCTCACAGAGATTATGGATGCGTTCGTGGAGATTTGTGAATCGCAGCGACCACGGAGGTGTCGTTGGTGTTCCAGTGATGGTCTGATGCGATGGAGAAAATTGGGTGGTGGCGTGAAGTCTTGCGCTATTGATGGCGGCTGTTGTTTGAGGCAATGACGACAAGGTAGGCGTTGTTTGTACTGCGAAGAAGATGATGCATTGAAGCTTAACGATGATGCAAAGGAGGGTTTCTGATGAAGGTTGATGAAGGAGAACGAATTAGGGTTACACGACGACCTTGCAGCATGATGGTGGCGACACAGTTGCGGCACGACGACAAGGGTTATGGAATTAGGGTTTTTGTGGAGAGGATGATGATGTGGCAGCAAAAGTTATCAAATTCCACGTCATTATTTAAAATTTATTTCCACGTAATAAGATCACACATATCAGTATCACCACATCAGCAGACTTTAACGCCGTCTAGGACAACTTAACGGATAAGATAAAATTGACTCAATTTTACAAATATTATGACCTAATTAAGACAGTTTCAAATATGAGGAACCAACTGAGATTTCCATACAAATATGATGACCATTCAAGCTTTAAAAACACTTTAGAAAATTGTGTTATTAACCTAAGAAGTCTTAGCCTTTTTGTTATAATCAACTATCACATTTGTTAATCAATTAAACATGCTCCTCATTAATTTCAGAAAAAAAATTTAATCAGTAATAAATTATTTTAGTTTATTATAATTTTTATAGTATAAAAACACTTCGAAAAGTTTATAGTTTAATTTATTATTAACCTAAATAATCAATTATCCTATAATGAATCTTTTCAAGAACAATTTAATTGATTATATCAAACAATTGATTAAAAATATGAAAAACCTTGTATACTTGATTTTAACTATATAAGACCATTTTCTTCTTTTGATTACATTTAAGGTAGGCTTTATGTTGAATTAGAGAGTACTTATGAATATCTTGTGTGAAGGTAACAAACATAATTGAAAGAAAGTTAAACTAAAAAACACTTAAGCATTAAAATCTTCAATCATCATCAAAACATCTTTCACTTGAGTCTCTGGGGCTTCTTCTTCAAGTTCAACAAATAACTACTTTTAAATCATTATTAGAAAATGAAATTATCATATATAGCCTCCTAGTATACTTTTGGGTGATAGGCATACAACCAACATGTGTATCATTTTCTTACTAAAGTCATATATCCTTCTTCTTCGAAACCCCAAGAATTGTATTGAAATCTCCTAAAAGTTTTATGTTTGTTAATATTAGTTCATTTTTTTGTCAATTGGAGGAAAATTTGTTTGTTCTTATTTCCTCTCTTTTACACTTTGTATGTATTGAAGAAAGACTTACATGTTTGCATTTGTTGATTTGTGAGGAAATGAGAGCGTGAATGTGATGAAGGGTCTAGGGAGTGTTTCACTCTTATGTGAAGAAATAGAAGAAAAACCACTAGAACATGCATGAGAATAAAAAAATTTCTTTCACTTTTACATTGGACATGACAAAGATTCATGGTTTGCATAATGGCCATGCATGCAAAGATTCTTGAACATAAAAGAATTTTTTACCATGGTAGATGAACATTTGAAAACTCCATTAAATATTATTAAATGCATTTGGTAGTTTTCACACTTTTGTTTTTCCTTTGTTTGTCACTTTAGTTTATGTTGTTTGTAAAGGACAAGTGAGTCGAGGTTTGAGAAGTTTTATTGAATGAAATGACTATTTATGAAGATATTTTTGTAAACTTACGTTAAAAAGAGTGGTTGTTACACATGAAGATGTTTTTGTGAACTGTTGTTAAAAAATGAAAGACTTGTTTGAGATAAAGAAGTAAAGTGTCATGACTAAAAGAAATGAAGATGATACAAGAATTAAAAAAAATGAAGATGATACAAAAATAAAAGTTAAAAAAAATAGATAAAAACAATTAATTAATAAGAAGATAATAATTTAATTTTTTCTATTAACGTAATAAAATCTATAAAACCCAAATGTGATGCTCAAATTATTATAATTCTTAATTATACAATTTTATTTATAATTTTTAAACAATAAGTATAAGGATTGAAAATAATAAAATAAATAAAATTAGTTTTAATATATCTACAATTATTAGTAGATAATTATTTTTTAGACAGCTTTATAAATGTTTCTAATATGTATTTCATTATCTCTTTTATCTTTATTGATCTAAATCATTTTATTATTTTATTCTTTAAATTTTGAAATTATTATTTTTAATTGAATTGATTACATCCACCAAAAAAATTTAAAAAACAAATTCACCGGGTTGAAAAGACACGGGAGAAAGAATGGGTCTTTGAGGGGAAGGTAGTGTAGTGTGAGTACTGTTCTACAGTTCCATTCTCAGTTTGTGTGCTTCTCCGTCGAATTTCATCAATGGATCTTCCTCTGACTAAACCGTCCTTCAACCCCAATAAGCATCTCAAAGAACAGTTAATCTTTTCTTTACCTTTCTCAATTGTAACAATAGTCCTCGATTTTTAACCTCTGATCTTGTATTTCCTTTGTCTCAATTTCGCAGATTTGTTAGCAACTTGACCGGATCCTCTATGCCCGAAATCGTGGCACTTACAGTGACTGTTCCGGTGAGTGACTCTGCCATTTGCATGCCCATTCATACCAGCTTCAATGTGACGCAGTCGTGGTTGTTTTTGTGTTCCCATTACAGGTTCTGGTTCTTATTCGTCACTCCATCTCCTCCATTTTCATTACTGGTCAGTCTCTTACAACTTCAATTTTAAATTTTTAAATTTGTCTATTCTCTGACAACATTTTAGCTATGCTAAATTGCATTATTTCGTTTTAATTCCGTGTGACTCTTTCTCTTATCTTTATGTTTTGGGGACAGAACATGGGTTACTTTTAGTGTATAAGGCTGTCTCATTAGTATTTGAAAATATGAAAATTAAACTAAGTCTCTTAAAGTACAATTAATCTGCGAAGCACTTTAGTCCAGAATTAGAAAAGCCAAGTATAATGTTAAGATATGTTTAGTTTATGGACTTTTATGCCTATAAATTTCAGGACTTACATTGAATTTTCTTAGCTTCAAGGACCAATTTAACAGTGGTATACACCTTTTAAGGACCCAAATGGTATTATATATCCTTATGTTTTCATAATCTCCTATCTATGTTTCTGTTTGTTTCAATGCAAGTTCGTTGTTATATTCATACCAATTGCTTGATTTTCTTTTTCCTTTTTATTAATTATAGGTGCTTCCCCGAAGAAGAAAAATGATGATGCACCTTCCGGTAAAAGGAATTTCAAATCATACTTCGGCACATTATCTCTGGACTTTCTTGTTATTGTTGTTCCTATGCTCTTATTCTTCACTGTAAGTGCTCCCTCCCTAGCAGCAATAGCATATGATGTTTTGCCAACAACTTGAACACTAGTGGCTTGAAAGTTGTGACAGCTTGTTTATGTGTAGCTAATATGTAGTAACAAACCTTTTGTGCAAGTTCCCCTTGGTTATTTTGTAATTACTGCAATGAACTTGCCAATAGGTACTTGCAAACTGGACCTATATCATTGCATGTTCGTTGACTATCTTGACGTTACTATATATTGTAACCAAGAGGTAATTTTGCAATCTTGTATGGGTAATTTCTTAAGGGATATGAATTTTTTTTATGAAACAGAAAATTAATACCTAAAGTTTCAAATGAACCACAGTAGATAAGCGGATTCTGTACACATAACTGCAGGTCTGGAGATTCATCTTGT